>NC_053022.1:216807847-217103952 GCF_003073215.2 Triticum urartu | reverse complement strand
TTTGTCATCGGTATGTTACTTGCCCGAGATTCGATCGTCGGTATCCAATACCTAGTTCAATCTCATTACCGGCAAGTCTCTTTACTCGTTCTGTAATACATCATCCCGCAACTAACTCATTAGTTGCAATGCTTGCAAGGCTTATGTGATGTGCATTACCGAGAGGGCCCAGAGATACCTCTCCGACAATCGGAGTGACAAAACCTAATCTCGAAATACGCCAACCCAACATGTACCTTTGGAGACACCTGTAGTACTCCTTTATAATCACCCAGTTACGTTGTGACGTTTGGTAGTACCCAAAGTGTTCCTCCGGTAAACGGGAGTTGCATAATCTCATAGTTACAGGAACATGTATAAGTCATGAAGAAAGCAATAGCAACATACTAAACGATCGGGTGCTAAGCTAATGGAATGGGTCATGTCAATCAGATCATTCTCTTAATGATGTGATCCCGTTAATCAAATAACAACTCATTGTTCATGGTTAGGAAACATAACCATCTTTGATTAACGAGCTAGTCAAGTAGAGGCATACTAGTGACACTTAGTTTGTCTATGTATTCACACATGTATTATGTTTCCGGTTAATACAATTCTAGCATGAATAATAAACATTTATCATTATTATAAGGAAATAAATAATAACTTTATTATTGCCTCTAGGTCATATTTCCTTCAGGTTTCACTAGTGGCTTCTCTCAAGATAGCAAATTCTACGGTGGGTGAACAAATTACTGTCGAGCAATTGATAGAAAAGTGCGTAGTTATGAGAATATCTAGGCATGATCATGTATATAGGCATCACGTCCGTGACAAGTAGACCAAAATGATTCTGCATCTACTACTATTACTCCACACATCGACCGCTATCCAGCATGCATCTAAAGTATTAAGTTCATAAGAACAGACTAACGCATTAGGCAAGATGACATGATGTAGAGGGATAAACTCAAGCAATATGATATAAACCCCATCTGTTTATCCTCGACGGCAACAATACAATATGTGCCTTGCTGCCCCTACTCACTAGGAAAGGACACTGCAAGATTGAACCCAAAGCTAAGCACTTCTCCCATTGCAAGAAAGATCAATCTAGTAGGCCAAACCAAACTGATAATTCGAAGAGACTTGCAAAGATATTAAATCATGCATAAAAGATTTCAGAAAAGAATCAAATATTGTTCATAGATGATCTTGATCATAACCCACAATTCATCGGATCTCGACAAACACACCGCAAAAAGAACTACATCGAATAGATCTTCAAGAGAATCGAGGACAACTTTGTATTGAGATCCAAAGAGAGAGAAGAAGCCATCTAGCTAATAACTATGGACCCAAAGGTCTGCGGTAAACTACTCACACATCATCGGAGAGGCTATGGTGTTGATGTAGAAGCCCTCCATGATCGATTCCCCCTCCGGTGGAGCGCCAGAAAAGGCCCCAAGATGGGATCTCATGGGTACAGAAGGTTGCGGCGGTGGAAATAGGGTTTCGTGGTGCTCCTCGATGTTTTCAGGGTATATGGGTATATATAGGAGGAAGAAGTAGGTTGGTAGAGCTGCAAGGGGGGCACGAGGGTGGGGGAATGCCCTCCTACCTCGTGGTCTCCTCGCTTCTTTCTTGACGTCCACTCCAAGTCTCCTGGATCACATTTGTTCCAAAAATAACTCCCCCAAAGGTTTCATTCCGTTTGGATTCCGTTTGATATTCCTTTTTCTGCGAAACACTGAAATAGGCAAAAACAGCAATTTGCACTGGGCCTTTGGTTAGTAGGTTAGTCCCAAAAATAATATAAAAAGGTATATTAAAGCCCATTAAACATCCAAAATAGATAATATAATAGCATGGAACAATCAAAAATTATAGATACGTTGGAGACGTATCAAGCCCCGCTCTCATTGTCTCCAAGGTCTTGACTCTTCACCATGAACAAGAAGAAGACCAAGATGCCATATCTTTCATACCAAGGCCGACATCATTGGAAGGTCCGTCAAGGTCATCATCGATGGAGGGAGTTTCCATAACTTAGCAAGTGAAGAACTTTGCTCCAAGCTCCAATTGGTCAAGACGAAGCACCCACACCCCTACAAAGTTCAATGGCTAAGCGACTCTGGCACTATTCAAGTCGAGCATAGAGTGCAAGTCTCCTTCAAAATTGGAGCTTACGAAGACACTTTGGAGTGTGATGTCGTTCCAATGACCGTTTGCCACCTTCTTCTCGGACAACCATGGCAATTTGGTAGAGGTGTCATCCACAACGGCCGAACGAATCACTATATATTCAAGACGAAAGGAAAGGAGTACGTACTTCACCCTATGTCTCCCAGCCAAGTGATCGTCGATAAGCAAGCCACCCATCATGGAGAGAATAGTGAGAGAGCGAACCACGAAAAAGAGAGTGAGCGCCACAAGCCCAAATCGAGTGCCTCCATGATGAGCGAAAAGAAGAACTTAGTTCTATTTGCAACCAAAAGTGAAATAAGAGAAGTGTGTGGGAATCCATCAAGTGTCCTACACTATGTCCTTTTGTGCAAGGACAAGGCACAAAAATCTAACACCTCTCACACTCTACCTTTAGTGTTGTCTTCTCTTTTGCAGGAATTCCAAGACGTCTTCCCTGACGAGCTACCTCCGGGTCTACCTCCACTATGAGGCATTGAGCACCGAATTGACCTCATCCCCGGAGCTCCTCTTCCTAACAAGGCTCCCTATCGCGTCAATGCCGAGGAAACTAAGGAGATCCAACGGCAAGTACAACTACTCATCGACAACGGCCATGTACGAGAAAACTTGAGCCCTTGTGCCGTTCCGGTAATCCTTGTTCCCAAGAAAGATGGTGCATTTTGCATGTGTTCCGATTGCCGTCCTATCAATTCTATTACCGTGTGTTATCCTTACAATATTCCACGCCTAGATGATATGCTTGATGAACTTAGCGGAGCCACAATGTTCTCTAAGATTGATCTTAAGAGTGGCAACTATCAAATATGCATCCAAGAAGGTGATGAATGGAAAACCACATTTAAGACCAAATTTGGCTTATATGAATGGCTTGTTATGCCAACGGGTTTATCCGAAGCATCTGGTACTTTCATGCGACTCATGCATTTTGTCTTTCGACCTTAAATTGGTTTATTTGTTGTGGTCTACTTTGATGATATTCTTGTGTTTAGCAAATCTCTCAAAGATCATGTCACCCACCTTCGCACCGTGCTACAAACTCTTCAAAAAGAGCGTCTCTATGCTAATATGGAAAAATGACTCTTTGGCGTTGATAAGCTTGTTTTCTTGGGTTTTGTAGTATTTTCTAAGGGTGTTCATGTTGATGAATCTAAGATTAATGCTATTAAAACTTGGCCACAACCAACCAACTTGCAACAAGTGCGTAGCATCCTTGGTTTAGGTGGTTTCTACCGTAGATTTGTGAAGGACTTTAGCACCATTGCTTCACCTTTACATGCTTTGAGTAAGAAGAATGCACCCTTTGTTTGGGGACCATCCAAAGATACCGCATTCAATGAGCTTAAGAATTTTCTTACTCATGCTCCCGTGCTTGCATTACCCAATTTTGACAAACCCTTTGAGATTCATTGTGATGCTAGTGGTAATGGCATAGAGGTCTGTTAATGCAAGAGAAGCGCCCCATAGCTTACTTTAGTGAGAAACTTTCCGGAGCGCAACTCAATTACCTCATCCATGACAAAGAGCTATATGCTTTAGTGCGAGTTTTGCATGAATGGGAAAATTATCTTTGCCCCCATGAATTTATCATTCATACCGATCATGAAACACTTAAATACCTTAAGGGTCAAACTAAGTTGAACAAGCGTCATGCTAAATGGAGTTAAATCATTGAGTCTTTTCCTTATATCATCAAGTACATTAAAGGTAAGGAAAATGTTGTGGCGAGCACTCTTTCCCGCATATGCATGCTTGTTACTCAACTTGAATTGGATGTCATTGGCTTTGAGCACATCAAAGACTTGTATGCGCATGATCCTACTTTTGCTATTCCTTATGCCAAATGTGTGATGCATACATCTTGGGAATGCTATTACATCAAAGATGGTTATCTTATGAGAGCTAACAGGCTATGCATCCCCGAGTCTTCTCTTCGTTAGTTTCTTTTGCAAGAATCTCATGGCGGAGGACTAATGGGACATTTTGGATGCGACAAGACATTTGCTACGCTCTCCAAGAACTATTTTTGGCCCAAGATGTTCCGCGACGTCAACTACTTCACCAACCGATGCACCACATGTCGAAAAGCTAAGTCTAAAGCTCAATCCCATGGCCTCTATATGCCTCCTCCAATACCATACCAACCATGGGAAGATATTAGCATGGATTTTGGTGCTTGGTTTGCCTAGAACTATAATTGGAAAGGATTCTGTCTTTTTTTTGTTGTGGACTGATTCTCCAAAATGGCTCATTTTATTCCTTGCAACAAGATAGATGATGCTTCACATGTTGCCACTCTCTTTTGTAGGGAAATACTATGCCTCCATGGAGTACCAAAGACGATAGTCTCGGACCGCGATGTCAAGTTCCTAAGCTACTTTTGGAAAACCTTATGCGCCAAGCTCGGAATCAAGCTACTCTTCTCCATGGCTTACCATCCATAAACCAACGGCCAAACAGAGGTGACCAACCGCACACTCTCCACTCTACTTCGCGTGCTAATCAAGAATAACATCAAGGAGTGGGAGGAGTGTCTACCTATCACCGAGTTCACATACAACCGCGCAAGACACTCAACTACCGGCAAGTCCCCCTTCGAGGTCGTCTACAGATTCAACCCATTGTCCCCTTTGGACATTCTCTCTCTACCACTACAAGAGCGCATCAATATGGACGCAAGTGCACGTGTGAACCATCTCAAGAAGGTGCATGAAGATACAAGGCACACCATCGAGCGCCAAGTACAACGACTTGCAACCAAGCTCAACACCAACAAGCACCCCATGGTATTCAACATTGGAGATCTTGTATGGCTACACCTTCACAAGGACCGTTTCCCCAACGAACACAAGTCCAAACTTCTACCACGAGTGAATGGACCCTTCAAGGTGCTTGCACGCTACAACAATAATGCTTACAAGATCGACCACCCGCACGACAAGTACAACGTGACCGACGTCTTCAACGTCAAGGATCTCTCGCCCTACCATGGTGATGAAGATTTCGATCCGAGGTCGGATCTTTCCCAAGGGAGGGGAGATGATGCCGAGCATCCCAAGGTCATCCCCATGGACCTACCGACGTCTCCCATGACACCACTTGGACCAATGACAAGAGGACGAGCCAAGGCTATCAAAGATAAGGTGAACTCACTCCTCTCCGAACTACCACTTTCTATGCATGAGACATGGCTACTACCTCAAGCGGAAACCCTATGTGTGATTAGGTACTTGGAGGAAAGCCATGGATCAGCTACACCCAATGGACAAGACGGTGAGGACACCAAGCTCAATGGACAAGAAGAAGGACTGCTCGAAACTCCCAGTCACCGGACGATCGGCGAACCTCGGACGTCCGACGATCTCCAGGCACCGGACGGCCGACCCCCTCCGGAAGATTGGTGCTACCACACCGGAGCCAAAACGCCGGATTTCTGAAGACCACCGGACGACCGACGCCCCAGACATCCGACCCCGAGCGAACGTCCGACCAAAGCACATCCGAGCCGAATCTATGGATGCCTGACGAGCACCGAACGTCTGGACCATCGTGAACCTCCGGACGACCGGTAACTACCAGACGCCTAACGCCTGTGTGCTGATTTCATTTTGGGCCAAAGCCCATGTACCCCTTCGACTTCTAATACTATATATAGACCTCCTCCTCCTAGCTAGGGTTAGCAAAGGATTGGCTCATTTTGTGTGAGAGCTTCGCTCATCCACTTGGTTACCTTCTCCTCGGAGAAGATCCCCCAAGCGGATTCAAGACCCCTTCACAGGAAGAACCTCAAGATCTCCTCATGGAGAAGATTGTGCTACTTATCATCCTTAGTTGACTGTGGATCATGTATCTCTTATGTGTTTGAGGATCTAGCATATGTGTGACAACATCTTGTCGATTTGAGTGTTTCCTCTCTTTCCCTTTGTGTGTTTCCCCTCGTGTTCTTCGTGTTCCTCGTTGGGATCTGCTCCTTTCATGAAAGATCGGCCATCTAGGGTTCCACCCTACATCACTGCCCCTACTGTCACTGGAAAAGGACACCGAAAAATTGAACCCAAAGCTAAGCACTTCTCCCATTGCAAGAAAAACCAATCTAGTTGGCCAAACTAAACCGATAGTTCGAAGAGAATTACAAAGATATCAAATCATGCATATAAGAATTCAGAGAAGATTCAAATAATATTCATACATAAGCTGATCACAAATCCACAATTCATCGGATCTCGACAAACACACTGCAAAAGAATATTACATCGGATAGATCTCCAAGAACATCGAGAAGAACATGGTATTGAGAATCAAAGAGAAAGAAGAAGTCATCTAGCTACTAGCTATGGAATTGTAGGTCTGAGTTAAACTACTCACGCTTCATCGGAAGGGCAATAGAGTTGATGTAGAAGCCCTCCATGATCGAATCCCCCTCCGGTAGGGTGCCGGAAAAGGTCACTAGATGGGATATCACGGGTATTAAGCATCGCTACGAGTGAGAAAGTCTCATCGTAGTCAACTCCTTGAACTTGTTGAAAACCTTTCATGACAAGTCGAGCTTTGTAGACAGTGAAAGTGCTAGTGATCGACTAGAGGGGGGTGAATAGGCGATTTTTATGAAAGTCTTCAAAACATGGAAGTTTCGAAGACAAACGATAGAAATAAACCTATTACCATGCAGCGGAAGGTAGACTACACTAGGCAAACCATAGTCAAGTATTCAATGAAGTGAAAGCACAATGACTAATAGCAGCTAGGCAGTAAAGATCAGGTAGGAAGATATTGTGAAGCCAATCAGAACAAGCAGTCACTCAGTGAAGACAAAAGATAATGCAATCATACAATGACTTCACAAGGACCAACAGTAAGTAGAGGGAAGGGAAGGATGAAACCAGTGACTCGTTGAAGAAAATGATTTGTTGGACCAGTTCCAGTTGCTGTGACAACTATACGTCTGGTTAGGGAGGCTGAGATTCAACTCAGAAGACCTCATCTTCACCTTATTCCCCTTGAGCTAAGGACACCCAGTCCTCGCCCAATCACTCTGGTAAGTCTTCAAGGTAGACTTCCAAACCTTCACAGACTTCGTTCACCTGCGATCCACAATGACTCTTGGATGCTCAGAACGCGACGCCTAACTGGCTGGAGGATTCACAGTCCTCAAGTGTAATAAGTCTTCAGATCACACAGACAGGAAGACTTAAGTGATGCCTAACACTCTTTGGCTCTGGGTGTTTAGGGCTTTATCCTCGCAAGGAATTCTCTCTCAAAGGCTTCGAGGTGGGTTGCTCTCAAACGACAAAAGCCGTACTCTAACTCTGAGCAGCCAACCGTTTATGGTTGTAGGGGGTGGGCTATTTATAGCCACTCGGCAACCCGACATGATTTGCCCGAAATGACCCTAGGTCACTAAGGAACTGACACGTGTTCTAACGGTCAGATTTCAAACACACACGACAACTTTACTTGGGCTAGAAGCAAGGCTGACTTGTCCAACTCTGGACAAGATTTGCTCTCATAGTCTTCACTTGAAGACATAGGATTTTGGTTAAGCATCACTTCAGTCATTCTGACTGGTTCTCTTGGACCCCACTTAACAGTACGGTGGTTCCTATGACTCAACAAAGAAGAAAAAGAACGACGAAAGAACTAAGTTTTCGGCACCCAGACTTTCTTCATAGGCGGTCCATTCCTGCAGTTAATACCAATATACCTGGCAAACACTTCACCCTTCTGATTCTTAAACAGTTTATAGTTTGCATCAAAAGATTCATCAATAACAATGGGATTAGCACAAGTGAAGCCAGATAGGGTGGATGGATCCGCTGAAGGTTCCTTTGCAGCAACCCATGTGGTTTTGGGGTACTGCTCAGGTTTCCAGTAAGAGGCATCAGCATTCATTTTCCTTTCGAACCCAACACCCTCTTTCCTAGGGTTTCGGCTCAGGATCTGCCTTTTGAGGACATCACATAGTGTCTGATGCCCTTTGAGACTTTTGTACATCCCTGTTTTAAGCAATGTCTTCAACCTAGCATTCTCATCAGCAATAGTAGTGGTATCCTCATCAGAGGGGTTAGTTACCACATCAACAGTTGAAGATATTGCAACAGTAGCAGCAGTAGAACATTCAGCAACAGAAGTAGTGTTATCACGCTCAAGGCATTTAAGACATGGTGGTTCAAATCCTTCTTGAGCTGAACTGATCTGTTCGGCACGAAGTGACTCGTTTTCCTTTTGAAGATCTTCATGAGCCGCTCTCAATTTCTCAAGATCTTGCTTCCTTTGAAGATAATCATAGGAGAGCTTTTCATGAGTTGTTGAGAGCGTTTCATGACGACTTTCAAGTTCCTCATACTTAACGTGAAGATTTTTTATGTCTTCAATTAAGGACTGAGATCGAGTCATTTCAGCGTCTAACAGATCATCACTTTGTCTAACAGTTTTTGAATATGTTCCATAGCTTTCTGTTGTTCAGTTGCAATTTTAGCAAGAGTTTTGTAGCTGGGTTTGGAACCACAATCAGAGTCATCTTCACTAGATGTTTGATAGTGAGTAGTGCGTGTGTTTACCTTGGCACTGCGTGCCATGAAGCAGTAGGTAGGAGCGGAGTAGTCCTTGTCATTTGCATCAGTGTCGGTGATGGAGTCATTGTCTTCAGTGTTGAAGATGGACTTGGCAACGTATGCTATAGCCAGACTCGCAACGCCAGAATCGGACTCCTCCTCAGACTCCACCTCTGCCTCCTCAGACGCGGACTCCTCCTCTGAATCCATTTCCTTGCCAATAAATGCACGTGCCTTGCCAGATGAGCTCCTCTTGTGTGATGAAGACTTTGAGGAAGACTTGGAAGAAGACTTTGAGTATTTCTTCTTCTTCTTGTCGTCAGAGTCATACTTTCCTCTCTTCTTCTTCTTGTTGTTCTCATTGTCCCACTGTGGACACTCAGAGATGTAGTGGCCAGGTTTCTTGCACTTGTGGCATGTTCTCTTCTTGTAGTCATGAGCAGAAGCTTCATCATTCCTTGAGCTTGATCGTGAAGACTTTCTGAAGCCTTTCTTCTTGGTGAATTTTTGGAACTTCTTCACAAGCATAGCAAGCTCCTTTCCAATGTCTTCAGGATCATCAGAACTGCTGTCAGATTCTTCTTCAGATGAGGAGACAGCTTTTGCCTTCAAGGCACGAGTTCGCCCATAGTTGGGACCGTAGATGTCTCTTTTCTCAGAAAGCTGAAACTCGTGTGTGTTGAGCCTCTCAAGTATGTCAGACGGATCGAGTGTCTTGAAATCAGGACGTTCTTGAATCATCAGGGCTAGGGTGTCAAACGAGCTGTCAAGTGATCTCAGGAGTGTCTTGACGACTTCATGCTTGGTGATCTCAGTGGCGCCGAGAGCTTGAAGCTCATTTGTGATGTCAGTGAGTCGATCAAACGTGAGCTGGACGTTCTCATTGTCATTTCTCTTGAAGCGGTTGAAGAGGTTGCGAAGGACACTGATTCTCTGATCTCTCTGGGTTGAGACGCCTTCATTGACCTTGGAGAGCCAGTCCCAGACTAGCTTAGATGTTTCCAAAGCACTCACGCGGCCATACTGTCCTTTGGTCAGATGACCACAGATGATGTTCTTGGCAGTGGAGTCCAGTTGAACGAACTTCTTGACATCAGCAGCGGTGACACCTTCACCAGCCTTGGGAACGCCATTCTTGACGACATACCATAGGTCGACATCAATGGCTTCAAGATGCATGCGCATCTTATTCTTCCAGTAGGGATATTCAGTTCCATCGAAGACGGGGCAAGCAGCGGAGACCTTAATTATCCCTGCAGTCGACATAGCTAAAACTCCAGGTGGTTAAACCGAATCACACAGAACAAGGGAGTACCTTGCTCTGATACCAATTGAAAGTGCTAGTGATCGACTAGAGGGGGGTGAATAGGCGATTTTTATGAAAGTCTTCAAAACATGGAAGTTTCGAAGACAAACGATAGAAATAAACCTATTACCATGCAGCGGAAGGTAGACTACACTAGGCAAACCATAGTCAAGTATTCAATGAAGTGAAAGCACAATGACTAATAGCAGCTAGGCAGTAAAGATCAGGTAGGAAGATATTGTGAAGCCAATCAGAACAAGCAGTCACTCAGTGAAGACAAAAGATAATGCAATCATACAATGACTTCACAAGGACCAACAGTAAGTAAAGGGAAGGGAAGGATGAAACCAGTGACTCGTTGAAGACAATGATTTGTTGGACCAGTTCCAGTTGCTGTGACAACTGTACGTCTGGTTAGGGAGGCTGAGATTCAACTCAGAAGACGCTCTCTTCACCTTATTCCCCTTGAGCTAAGGACACCCAGTCCTCGCCCAATCACTCTGGTAAGTCTTCAAGGTAGACTTCCAAACCTTCACAGACTTCGTTCACCGGCGATCCACAATGACTCTTGGATGCTCAGAACGCGACGCCTAACCGGCTGGAGGATTCACAGTCCTCAAGTGTAATAAGTCTTCAGATCACACAGACAGGAAGACTTAAGTGATGCCTAACACTCTTTGGCTCTGGGTGTTTAGGGCTTTATCCTCGCAAGGAATTCTCTCTCAAAGGCTTCGAGGTGGGTTGCTCTCAAACGACAAAAGCCGTACTCTAACTCTGAGCAGCCAACCGTTTATGGTTGTAGGGGGTGGGCTATTTATAGCCACTAGGCAACCCGACCTGATTTGTCCGAAATGACCCTGGGTCACTAAGGAACTGACACGTGTTCCAACGGTCAGATTTCAAACACACAGGCAACTTTACTTGGGCTACAAGCAAAGCTGACTTTATCCAACTCTGGACAAGATTTGCTCTCATAGTCTTCACTCGAAGACATAGGATTTTGGTTAAGCATCACTTCAGTCATTCTGACTGGTTCTCTTGGACCCCACTTAACAGTACGGTGGTTCCTATGACTCAACAAAGAAGAAAAAGAACGACGAAAGAACTAAGTCTTCGCGCTCCATAGTCTTCATGCGATGTCTTCTCTTGTCATAGTCTTCAATGTGAATGTCTTCACATACCACCTTTGACTTCAATGTCTTCATTTAGGGGTCATCTCTGGTAGGAAAACCGAATCAATGAGGGACTTCTACCTGTGTTATCCTGCAATTCTCACAAACACATTAGTCCCTCAACTAGGTTTGTCGTCAATACTCCAAAACCAACTAGGGGTGGCACTAGATGCACTTATAGACACTAACATTGCCATCAGCGTCAGTCTTCTTCTTGAATATCCATTTATTCTCTATGGCTCACCGTGAAGGAAATATGCCCTAGAGACAATAATAAATTTATTATTTATTTCCTTATATCATGATAAATGTTTATTATTCATGCTGTAATTGTATTAACCGGAAACATAATACATGTGTGAATACATAGACAAACAGAGTGTCACTAGTATGCCTCTACTTGACTAGCTCGTTTATCAAAGATGGTTATGTTTCCTGACCATAGACATGAGTTATCATTTGATTAACGGGATCACATCATTTGGAGAATGATGTGATTGACTTGACCCATTTCCGTTAGCTTAGCACTTGATCGTTTAGTTTGTTGCTATTGCTTTCTTCATGACTTATACATGTTCCTATGACTATGAGATTATGCAACTCCCGTTTACCGGAGGAACACTTTGTGTGCTACCAAACGTCACAACGTAACTGGGTGATTATAAAGGTGCTCTACAGGTGTCTCCGAAGGTACTTGTTGGGTTGGCGTATTTCGAGATTAGGATTTGTCACTCCGATTGTCGGAGAGGTATCTCTGGGCCCTCTCGGTAATGCACATCACTTAAGCCTTGCAAGCATTGCAACTAATGAGTTAGTTGCGAGGATGATGTATTACGGAACGAGTAAAGAGACTTGCCGGTAACGAGATTGAACTAGGTATTGAGATACCGACGATCGAATCTCGGGCAAGTAACATACCGATGACAAAGGGAACAACGTATGTTGTTATGCGGTCTGACCGATAAAGATCTTCGTAGAATATGTGGAGCCAATATGAGCATCCAGGTTCCGCTATTGGTTATTGACCGGAGATGTGTCTCGGTCATGTCTACATAGTTCTCGAACCCGTAGGGTCCGCACGCTTAAAGTTCGATGACGTTATATTATGAGTTTATGTGTTTTGATGTACCGAAGGAGTTCGGAGTCCCGGATGAGATCGGGGACATGACGAGGAGTCTCGAAATGGTCGAGACGTAAAGATCGATATATTGGACGACTATATTCGGACATCGGAAAGGTTCCGAGTGATTCGGGTATTTTTCGGAGTACCGGAGAGTTACGGGAATTCGCCGGGGAGTATATGGGCCTTATTGGGCCATACGGGAATAGAGGAGATAGGCCAAAAGGAAGGAGGCCTGCGCCCCCCCTCTGGTCCGAATTGGACAAGGGGTGCAGCCCCCTTTTCTTCTCCCTCTCCTCCTCTTTCCTTCACTCCTACTCCAACAAGGAAAGGAGGAAGTCCTACTCCCGGAGGGAGTAGGACTCCTCCTGGCGCGCCCTATGATGGCCGGCCGGCCTCCCCCCCTTGGTCCTTTATATACGGAGGCAGGGGCACCCCAGAGAGACACAAGTTGATCCACGTGATCATACTCTTAGCCGTGTGCGGTGCCCCCTTCCACCATAGTCCTCGATAATATTGTAGCGGTGCTTAGGCGAAGCCCTGCGACGGTAGTGCATCAAGATCGTCACCACGCCATCGTGCTGACGGAACTCTTCCCCGACACTTTGCTGGATCGGAGTCTGGGGATCGTCATCGAGCTGAACGTGTGCTAGAACTCGGAGGTGCCGTAGTTTCGGTGCTTGATCGGTCGGGCCATGGAGACGTACGACTACATCAACTAAACGCTTCCGTTGTCGATCTACAAGGGTACGTAGATCACACTCTCCCCTCGTTGCTATGCATCACCATGATCTTGCGTGTGCGTAGGAATTTTTTTGAAATTACTACGTTCCCCAACAGTGGCATCCGAGCCTAGGTTTTATATGTTGATGTTATATGCATGAGTAGAACACAAGTGAGTTGTGGGCGATATAAGTCAGACTGCTTACCAGCATGTCATACTTTGGTTCGGCGGTATTGTTGGACGAAGCGGCCCGGACCAACCTTACGCGTACGCTTACGCGAGACCGGTTCTCCCGACGTGCTTTGCACATAGGTGGCTTGCGGGTGGCAGTTTCTCCAACTTTAGTTGAACCGAGTGTGGCTAAGCCCGGACCTTGCGAAGGTTAAAACAGCACCAACTTGACAAACTATCATTGTGGTTTTGATGCGTAGGTAAGATTGGTTCTTGCTTAAGCCCGTAGCAGCCACGCAAAACTTGCAACAACAAAGTAGAGGACGTCTAACTTGTTTTTGTAGGGCATGTTGTGATGTGATATGGTCAAGACATGATGCTAAATTTTATTGTATGAGATGATCATGTTTTGTAACCGAGTTATCGGCAACTGGCAGGAGCCATATGGTTGTCGCTTTATTGTATGCAATGCAATCGTGCTGTAATGCTTTACTTTATCACTAAACGGTAGCGATAGTCGTGGAAGCACAAGCTTGGCGAGACGACAACGATGCTACGATGGAGATCAAGGTGTCGCGCCGGTGACGATGGTAATCACGACGGTGCTTCGGAGATGGAGATCACAAGCACAAGATGATGATGGCCATATCATATCACTTATATTGATTGCATGTGATGTTTATCTTTTATGCATCTTATCTTGCTTTGATTGACGGTAGCATTATAAGATGATCTCTCACTAATTATCAAGAAGTGTTCTCCCTGAGTATGCACTGTTGCGAAAGTTCTTCGTGCTGAGACACCACGTGATGATCGGGTGTGATAGGCTCTACGTTCAAATACAACGGGTGCAAAATAGTTGCACACGCGGAATACTCAGGTTATACTTGATGAGCCAAGCATATACATATATGGCCTCGGAACACGGAGACCGAAAGGTCGAGCGTGAATCATATAGTAGATATGATCAACATAGTGATGTTCACCAATGAAACTACTCCATCTCACGTGATGATCGGACATGGTTTAGTTGATTTGGATCACCTAATCACTTAGAGGATTAGAGGGATGTCTATCTAAGTGGGAGTTCTTTAAGTAAATTAACTGAACTTAAATTTATCATGAAACTTAGTACCTGATAAGTATCTTGCTTGTTTATGTTTGATTGTAGATAGATGGCTCCTGCTGTTTTTCCGTTGAATTTTAATGCGTTCCTAGAGAAAGCAAAGTTGAAAGATGATGGTAGCAATTACACGGACTGGGTCTGTAACTTGAGGATTATCCTCATTGCTGCATAGAAGAATTACGTCCTGGAAGCACCGCTGGGTGCCAGGCCTGCTGCAGGAGCAACGCCGGATGTTATGAACGTCTGGCAGAGCAAAGCTGATGACTACTCAATAGTTGAGTGTGCCATGCTTTACGGCTTAGAATCAGGACTTCAACGACGTTTTGAACGTCATGGAACATATGAGATGTTCCAGGAGTTGAAGTTAATATTTCAAGCAAATGCCCGGATTGAGAGATATGAAGTCTCCAATAAGTTCTATAGCTGCAAGATGGAGGAGAACAGTTCTGTCAGTGAGCATATACTCAAAATGTCTGGGTATAATAATCACTTGATTCAATTGGGAGTTAATCTTCCAGATGATTGCGTCATTGAAAGAATTCTCCAATCACTGCCACCAAGCTACAAGAGCTTCGTGATGAACTATAATATGCAAGGGATGAATAAGACTATTCCCGAGCTCTTCGCAATGCTGAAAGCTGCGGAGGTAGAAATCAAGAAGGAGCATCAAGTGTTGATGGTCAACAAGACCACTAGTTTCAAGAAAAAGGGCAAAGGGAAGAAGGGGAACTTCAAAAAGAACGGCAAGCAAGTTGCTACACAAGAGAAGAAACCCAAACCTGGACCTAAGCCTGAAACTGAGTGCTTCTATTGCAAGCAGACTGGTCACTGGAAGCGGAACTGCCCCAAGTATTTGGCGGATAAGAAGGATGGCAAGGTGAACAAAGGTATATGTGATATACATGTTATTGATGTGTACCTTACTAATGCTCGCAGTAGCACCTGGGTATTTGATACTGGTTCTGTTGCTAATATTTGCAACTCGAAACAAGGACTACGGATTAAGCGAAGATTGGCTAAGGACGAGGTGACGATGCGCGTGGGAAACGGTTCCAAAGTCAATGTGATCGCAGTCGGCACGCTACCTCTACATCTACCTTCGGGATTAATATTAGACCTAAATAATTGTTATTTGGTGCCAGCGTTAAGCATGAACATTATATCTGGATCTTGTTTGATGCGAGACGGTTATTCATTTAAATCAGAGAATAATGGTTGTTCTATTTATATGAGTAATATCTTTTATGGTCATGCACCCTTGAAGAGTGGTCTATTCTTGTTGAATCTCGATAGTAGTAACACACATATTCATAATGTTGAAGTCAAAAGATGCAGAGTTGATAATGATAGTGCAACATATTTGTGGCACTGCCGTTTAGGTCATATCGGTGTAAAGCGCATGAAGAAACTCCATACTGATGGACTTTTGGAACCACTTGATTATGAATCACTTGGTACTTGCGAACCGTGCCTCATGGGCAAGATGACCAAAACCCCGTTCTCCGGTACTATGGAGAGAGCAATAGATTTGTTGGAAATCATACATACAGATGTATGTGGTCCAATGAATATTGAGGCTCGTGGCGGATATCGTTATTTTCTCACCTTCACAGATGACTTAAGCAGATATGGGTATATCTACTTAATGAAACATAAGTCTGAAACGTTTGAAAAGTTCAAAGAATTTTAGAGTGAAGTTGAAAATCATCGTAACAAGAAAATGAAGTTTCTACGATCTGATCGTGGAGGAGAATATTTGAGTTACGAGTTTGGTGTACATTTGAAAATTTGTGGAATAGTTTCGCAACTCACGCCACCCAGAACACCACAGCGTAATGGTGTGTCCGAACGTCGTAATCGTACTTTACTAGATATGGTGCGATCTATGATCTCTCTTACTGATTTACCGCTATCGTTTTGGGGATACGCTCTAGAGACGGCCGCATTCACGTTAAATAGGGCACCATCAAAATCCGTTGAAACGACGCCTTATGAACTGTGGTTTGGCAAGAAACCAAAGTTGTCGTTTCTGAAAGTTTGGGGCTGCGATGCTTATGTGAAAAAGCTTCAACCTGATAAGCTCGAACCCAAATCGGAGAAATGTGTCTTCATAGGATATCCAAAGGAGACTATTGGATACACCTTCTATCACAGATCCGAAGGCAAGACTTTTGTTGCTAAATTCGGAAACTTTCTGGAGAAGGAGTTTCTCTCGAAAGAAGTGAGTGGGAGGAAAGTAGAACTTGACGAGGTAACTGTACCTGCTCCCTTATTGGAAAGTAGTACATCACAGAAAACTGTTTCTGTGACACCTACACCAGTTAGTGAGGAAGCTAATGATGATGATCATGAAACTTCAGAACAAGATACTACTGAACCTCGTAGATCAACCAGAGTAAGATCCGCGCCAGAGTGGTACGGTAATCCCGTTCTGGAAGTCATGATACTAGATCATGATGAACCTACGAACTATGAAGAAGCGATGGTGAGCCCAGATTCCGCAAAGTGGCTTGAAGCCATGAAATCTGAGATGGGATCCATGTATGAGAACAAAGTATGGACTTTGGTTGACTTGCCCGATGATCGGCAAGCAATTGAGAATAAATGGATCTTCAAGAAGAAGACTTACGCTGACGGTAATATTACTGTCTACAAAGCTCGACTTGTCGCAAAAGGTTTTCGGCAAGTTTAAGGGATTGACTACGATGAGACCTTCTCACCCGTAGCGATGCTTAAGTCTGTCCGAATCATGTTAGCAATTGCCGCATTTTATGATTATGAAATTTGGCAGATGGATGTCAAAACTGCATTCCTGAATGGATTTCTGGAAGAAGAGTTGTATATGATGTAACCAGAAGGTTTTGTCGATCCAAAGGGAGCTAACAAAGTGTGCAAGCTCCAGCGATCCATTTATGGACTGGTGCAAGCCTCTCGGAGTTGGAATAAATGTTTTGATAGTGTGATCAAAGCATTTGGTTTTATACAGACTTTTGGAGAAGCCTGTATTTACAAGAAAGTGAGTGGGAGCTCTGTAGCATTTCTGATATTATATGTGGATGACATATTACTAATTGGAAATGATGTAGAATTTCTGGATAGCATAAAGGGATACTTGAATAAGAGTTTTTCAATGAAAGACCTCGGTGAAGCTGCTTACATATTAGGCATTAAGATCTATAGAGATAGATCAAGACGCTTAATTGGACTTTCACAAACCACATACCTTGACAAAGTTTTGAAGAAGTTCAAAATGGATCAAGCAAAGAAAGGGTTCTTGCCTGTGTTACAAGGTGTGAAGTTGAGTAAGACTCAATGCCCGACCACTTCAGAAGATAGAGAGAATATGAAAGATGTTCCCTATGCTTCAGCCATAGGCTCTATCATGTATGCAATGCTGTGTACCAGACCTGATGTGTGCCTTGCTATAAGTCTAGCAGGGAGGTACCAAAGTAATCCAGGAGTGGATCACTGGACAGCGGTCAAGAACATCCTGAAATACCTGAAAAGGACTAAGGATATGTTTCTCATATATGGAGGTGACAAAGAGCTCATCGTAAAAGGTTACGTTGATGCAAGCTTCGACACTGATCCGAACGATTCTAAATCGCAAACCGGATACGTGTTTACATTAAACGGTGGAGCTGTCAGTTGGTGCAGCTCTAAACAAAGCGTTGTAGCGGGATCTACATGTGAAGCGGAGTACATAGCTGCTTCGGAAGCAGCAAATGAAGGAGTCTAGATGAAGGAGTTCATATCCGATCTAGGTGTCATACCTAGTGCATCGGGTCCAGTGAAAATCTTTTGTGACAATACTGGTGCAATTGCCTTGGCAAAGGAATCCATATTTCACAAGAGAACCAAGCACATCAAGAGACGCTTCAATTCCATCCGGGATCTAGTCCAGGTGGGAGACATAGAGATTTGCAAGATACATACGGATCTGAATGTTGCAGACCCGTTGACTAAGCCTCTTCCACGAGCAAAACATGATCAGCACCAAGGCTCCATGGGTGTTAGAATCATTACTGTGTAATCTAGATTATTGACTCTAGTGCAAGTGGGAGACTGAAGGAAATATGCCCTAGAGGCAATAATAAAGTTATTATTTATTTCCTTATATCATGATAAATGTTTATTTTCATGCTAGAATTGTATTAACCGGAAACATAATACATGTGTGAATACATAGACAAACAAAGTGTCACTAGTATGCCTCTACTTGACTAGCTCATTAATCAAAGATGGTTATGTTTCCTAACCATGAACAATGAGTTGTTATTTGATTAACGGGATCACATCATTAGGAGAATGATGTGATTGACTTGACCCATTTTGTCAGCTTAGCACTTGATCATTTTAGTTTACTACTATTGCTTTCTTCATGACTTATACATGTTCCTGTAACTATGAGATTATGCAACTCCCGTTTACCGGAGGAACACTTTGGGTACTACCAAACGTCACAACGTAACTGGGTGATTATAAAGGAGTACTACAGGTGTCTCCAAAGGTACATGTTGGGTTGGCGTATTTCGAGATTAGGTTTTGTCACTCCGATTGTCGGAGAGGTATCTCTGGGCCCTCTCGGTAATGCACATCACATAAGCCTTGCAAGCATTGCAACTAATGAGTTAGTTGCGGGATGATGTATTACAGAACGAGTAAAGAGACTTGCCGGTAATGAGATTGAACTAGGTATTGGATACCGACGATCGAATCTCGGGCAAGTAACATACCGATGACAAAGGGAACAACGTATGTTGTTATGCGGTCTGACCGATAAAGATCTTCGTAGAATATGTAGGAGCCAATATGGGCATCCAGGTCCCGCTATTGGTTATTGACCGGAGACGTGTCTCGATCATGTCTACATTGTTCTCGAACCCGTAGGGTCCGCACGCTTAAGGTTACGATGACAGTTATATTATGAGTTTATGCATTTTGATGTACCGAAGGTTGTTCGGAGTCCCGGATGTGATCACGGACATGAAGAGGAGTCTCTAAATGGTCGAGACGTAAAGATTGATATATTGGAAGCCTATGTTTGGATATCGGAAGTGTTCCGGGTGAAATCGGGATTTTACCGGAATACCGGGAAGGTTACCGGAACCCCCCGGGAGCTAAATGGGCCATGATGGGCCTTAGTGGAAAAGAGAAGAGGCAGCCCTACATGGGCTGCGCGCCTCCTCCTTCCCCTAGTCCTATTAGGACTAGGAGAGGTGGCCGCCCCCCTCTCTCTCTTTTCCCCCTCCGCGAATCCTATTCCAACTAGGATTGGGGGGGGAATCCTACTCCCGGAGGGAGTAGGACTCTCCTGGCGCGCCCCTTGTGGCCAGCCAGCCTCCCCCTTTGGTCCTTTATATACTGATGTAGAGGCACCCTAGAACACACAAGTTTATCCACGTGATCTATTCCTTAGCCGTGTGCGGTGCCCCCAGCCACCATATTCCTCGATAATACTGTAGCGGAGTTTAGGCGAAGCCCTGCTGCTGTAGTGCATCAAGATCGTCACCACGCCGTCGTGCTGACGGAACTCTTCCCCGACACTTTGCTGGATCGGAGTCCGGGGATCGTCATCGAGCTGAACGTGTGCTCGAACTCGGAGGTGCTGTAGTTTTGGTGCTTGATCGGTTGGATCGTGAAGACGTACGACTACTTCCTCTACGTTGCATCAACGCTTCCGCAGTCGGTCTGCGTGGGTACGTAGACAACACTCTCCCCTCTCGTTGCTATGCATCACATGATCTTGCGTGTGCGTAGGAAATTTTTTGAAATTACTACGAAACCCAGCAAAACCTATGCCCCCGGGTCTATTCTCCATTATATTATTTTCCTATGCCCCCGGATCAAATAAACAGATTGCTGTGTTATTCTTGGAATCTTTGTGAAATTTATGATTTTGTTTGTTGCTCTAAGAACCCTAAAAAACACCTCCCCTACCTATGTGAGTTTAATGATAATGAAATCTTATCTTCTTATGCAAAGGGTGCTTATAGTTACTATGAGATCGAACAAATTGAAGAATTTGTTGCTTTTAAGGGTGCTTATGAAGTTGCTTCTTTGATTGAAAAGTATGATATTACTCTCTACGAATCTGAAAATTTTGACATACTTCAATATTGCTATGAAAACTATGCTCATAATGTCTATGTCAAAGAATTTATTGAAAGAATTACCGATATGCATGAATCCATAGATAATTATGATTCCGATGATTTGATTGAAATATCCCTTGATGAACATGATGCTTTCTATTCTTGTGGCCATGATGCCAATATTTATGAAGATGAATTTGCTATAGTTCCTTATGTTAAACATGAGATCGTTGCTATTGCACCCATACTTGATAGTTCCTTCGATGAAAAGCATGATTGCAATGATGTTATTATAAATTCTCTTAATGTCAATTGTGTTAATGATATGCAAAACCTCAAGCTTGGGGATGCTAGTTTTTCTATGACTACTATTTGTTGCAATGATCATGATTGTGGTGATTCTTCTTATGATCTTGAAAATTTATTTAAGCCCCATGATGAATATAAGATCGATAATAGTGTTTGTAATATTATTGAAAGTGGGTTTGGAAGAGTGTCTACTTTAGATCCCACATATTTGGTGAATGTTCAATCTTATTTTTTTGATAAAAGTGGGTTTGGAGAGGTCATGACTTTAGTTAATGTTAATCCCACTATTATGGAAGAGTGCCAACTTTGCATGCATGTGGATCGTGTTGAAAATATTTTATGTGATAGCTATTTCGTTGAGTTTGCTTATGATCCCACTTGTAATTATTATGAGACAGGAAAATATGATTGTAGAAATTTTCATGTTACTAAATTACCTCTCGTTATGTTGAGATTGCTATTGTTTCTTTCTGCTTCCTTGCATATGCTAGTTTTTGTTTGCTATGATAATTTGTTTGCCTGCCTATGGATAGGAAGTATGTTAGACTTAGATGTGTTTGTCACATGTTTTATGATGCTCTCTTTTGTGCTTCAATTCTTGTCTTTCATGTGAGCATCATTGAAATTATCAATGCCTAGCTAGGGGCGTTAAACGATAGCGCTTGTTGGGAGGCAACCCAATTTTATTTTTGCTTATTGCTTTTTGTTCCTGTTTAGTAATAAATAATTCATATAGCTTCTGTTTATATGTGGTTTTATGTTTTTAATTAGTGTTTGTGCCAATTAGAACCTTTGGGAAGACTTGGGGGAAGTCTTTGCGATCTTGCTGTAAAAAACAGAAACTTTAGCGCTCACGAGATTGGCTGCCATTTTTCACTAGAGAGTGCGATTAGGTTGATTCTTTTTGAAAATGATTAATAGACAAATTACTCACGTTCACCAATTTATTTCAGAATTTTTGGGGTTACAGAAGTATTCTAAACCTACAGATTACTACAAACTGTTCTGTTTTTGACAGATTTTGTTTTTCGTGTATTGTTTGCTTATTTTGATGAATCTATGGCTAGTATCAGGGGGTATGAACCATAGATAAGTTGGAATAAAGTAGGTTTAACACCAATAGAAATAAAGAATGAGTTCATTATAGTACCTTGAAGTGGTGATTTGTGTTCTTATACTAACGGAGCTCATGAGATTTTCTGTTGAGTTTTGTGTTGTGAAGTTTTCAAGTTTTGGGTAAAGATTTGATGGATTTTGGAATAAGGAGTGGAAAGAGCCTAAGCTTGGGGATGCCCAAGGCACCCCATGGTAAAATTCAAGGACAACCAAAATCCTAAGCTTGGGGATGCCCCGGAAGACATCCCCTCTTTCGTGTTCGTCCATCGATAACTTTACTTGAGGCTATATTTTTATTCACCACATGATATGTGTTTTGCTTGGAGGGTATTGTATGATTTGAGTCTTTGTTTTTTAGTTTAACACAATCATCCTTGATTTACAAACCTTTTGTAGACACACACATGAATCATAATTTATTAGAATACTCTATGTGCTTCACTTATATCTTTTGAGCTAGATAATTTTGCTCTAGTGCTTCACTTATATCTTTAAGAGCACGGTGGTGGTTTTATTTTATAGAAATTATTGATCTCTCATGCTTCACTTATATTATTTTGAGAGTCTTTTAGAACAGCATGGTAATTTGCTTTGGCTATAAAGTTAGTCCTAATATGATAGGCATCCAAGATGGGTATATTAAAAACTTTCATAAAAAGTGCATTGAATACTATGAGAAGTTTGATACTTGATGATTGTTTTGAGATATGAAGATGGTGATATTAGAGTCATGCTAGTTGAGTAGTTGTGAATTTGATAAATACTTGTGTTAAAGTTTGTAATTCCCGTAGCATGCACGTATGGTGAACCGTTATGTGATGAAGTGGGAGCATGATTTATTTATTGATTGTCTTCCTTATGATTGGCTGTCGGGGACGAGCGATGGTCTTTTCCTACCAATCTATCCCCGTAGGAGCATGCACGTAGTACTTTGTTTCGATAACTAATAGATTTTTGCAATAAGTATGTGAGTTCTTTATGACTAATGTTGATTCCATGGATTATACGCACTCTCACCCTTCCACCATTGCTAGCCTCTCTAGTACCGCGTAACTTTCGCCGGTACCATACACCCACCATATACCTTCCTCAAAACAGCCACCATACCTACCTATTATGGCATTTCCATAGACATTCCGAGATATATTGCCATGCAACTTACCACCGTTCCGTTTGTTATGACACATTACATCATTGTCATATTGCTTTGTATTATCATGTAGTTGACATGGTATTTGTGGCAAAGCCACCTTTATAATTCTTTCATACATGTCACTCTTGATTCATTGCATATCCTGGTACAGCGCCGGAGGCATTCACATAGAGTAATATTTTGTTCTAGTATCGAGTTGTAAGTAAATAAAAGTGTGATGATCATCATTATTAGAGCATTGTCCCAAGTGAGGAAAGGATGATGGAGACTATGATTCCCCCACAAGTTGGGATGAGACTCTGGACGAAAATAAAAAGAAGAAGAAAAAAAGAGGCCAAAAAAAGAAAGAAGAAAAGGCCCAAATAAAAAAAAAGAGAATAGAGAGAAGGGACAATGTTACTATCCTTTTACCACACTTGTGCTTCAAAGTAGCACCATGATCTTCATGATAGAGAGTCTCCTATGTTGTCACTTTCATATACTAGTGGGAATTATACATTATAGAACTTGGCTTGTATATTCCAGTGTTGGGCTTCATCAAAATGACCTAGGTCTTCGTGAGCAAGCAAGTTAGATGCACACCCACTTAGTTTCTTTTGTTGAGCTTTCATACACTTATAGCTCTAGTGCATCCGTTGCATGGCAATCCCTACTCACTCACATTGATATCTATTGATGGGCATCTCCATATCCCGTTGATACACCTAGTTGATGTGAGACTATCTTCTTCCTTTTTGTCTTCTCCACTACCACCATTCTATTCCACCTATAGTGCTATATCCATGGCTCATGCTCATGTATTGCGTGAAGATTGAAAAAGTTTGAGAACATCAAAAGTATGAAACAATTGCTTGGCTTGTCATCGGGGTTGTGCATGATTAAATACTTTATGTGACGAAGATAGAGCATAGCCAGACTATATGATTTTGTAGGGATAACTTTCTTTGGCCATGTTATTTTGAGAAGACATGATTGCTTTGTTAGTATGCTTGAAGTATTATTATTTTTATGTCAATATTAAACTTTTGTCTTGAATCTTTCGGATCTGAACATTCATGCCACAATAAAGAGAATTACATTGAGAATTATGCTAGGTAGCATTCCACATCAAAAATTCTGTTTTATCATTTACCTACTCGAGGATGAGCAAGAATTAAGCTTGGGGATGCTTGAGACGTCTCCAACGTATCTATAATTTTTGATTGTTCCATGCTATTATATTATCTGTTTTGAATGTTTAATGGGCTTTAATATACCTTTTTATATTATTTTTGGGACTAACCTACTAACCAAAGGCCCAGTGCAAATTGCAGTTTTTTTCCTATTTCAGTGTTTCACGGAAAAGGAATATCGAACGGAATCGAAATGGAATGAAACCTTCGGGAGAGTTATTTTTGGAACAAACGTGATCCAGGAGACTTGGAGTGGACGTCAAGAAAGAAGCGAGGAGGCCACGAGGTAGGAGGGTGCGCCCAGGAGGGTAGGCACGCCCCCACCCTCGTGGGCCCCTCGCAGCTCCACCGACCTACTTCTTCCTCCTATATATACCCATATACCCTAAAAACATTGAGGAGCACCACGAAACCCTATTTCCACCACCGCAACCTTTTGTACCCGTGAGATCCCATCTTGGGGCCTTTTCCGGCGCTCCGCCGAAGGGGGAATTGATCACTGAGGGCTTCTACATCAACACCATAGCCTCTCCGATGATGTGCGAGTAGTTTACCACAGACCTTCGGGTCCATAGTTATTAGCTAGATGGCTTCTTCTCTCTCTTTGGATCTCAATACAAAGTTCTCGTCGATTCTCTTGGAGATCTATTCGATGTAATTCTTTTTGCGGTGTGTTTGTCGAGATCCGATGAATTGTGGGTTTATGATCAAGATTATCTATGAACAATATTTGATTCTTGTCTGAAATCTTTTATGCGTGATTTAATATCTTTGCAAGTCTCTTCGAATTATCAGTTTGTTTGGCCTACTAGATTGATCTTTCATGCAATGGGAGAAGTGCTTAGCTTTGGGTTCAATCTTACGGTGTCCTTTCCCAATGACAACAGGGGCAACAAGGCACGTATTGTATTGTTGCCATCGAGGATAAAAAGATGGGGTTTATATCATATTGCTTGAGTTTATCCCTCTACATCATGTCATCTTGCCTAATGCGTTACTCTGTTCTTATGAACTTAATACTCTAGATGCATGCTGGATAGCGGTCGATGTGTGGAGTAATAGTTGTAGATGCAGAATCATTTCTGTCTACTTGTCGTGGACGGGATGCCTATATACATGATGATGCCTAGATATTCTCATAACTATGCACTTTTCTATCAATTGCTTGACAGTAATTTGTTCACCCACCATAGAATTTGCTATCTTGAGAGAAGCCGCTAGTGAAACCTATGGCCCCCGGGTCTATTCTCCATTATATTATTTTCCTATCAATTTGCTATTTCTATCGTTGTTTATTTTGCAATATTTATTTTCTAATCTATACAATAAAAATACCAAAAATATTTATCTTATTATCTCTATCAGATCTCACTTCCGTAAGTGACCATGAAGGGATTGACAACCCCTTTATCACGTTGGTTGTGAGGTTCTTGTTTGTTTGTGCATGTACGAGGGACTTGCGTGTAATCTCCTACTGGATTGATACCTTGGTTCTCAAAAACTAAGGGAAATACTTACGCTACTTTGCTGCATTACCCTTTCCTCTTCAAGGGAAAACCAACATTTGCTCAAGAGGTAGCAGGGCTTGAATCTTCATTACAAAAGACTTGTTCTTCTTTATCGTCGTTCACTTGTCAGTGCATTGACACTTGTTCAAGGGCTTCCATTTCTCCTTCACTCATGGAATCGTATGTACCATCATCGTTGAGGATCATGGTTCGCTTGTTGGTACACTCAAAGGACTTGTGGCCTCAGCCTCCGCATGTCAAACATTTGAAGGAACTTGTCTTGACGGTCTCATCGGTTGGGGTAGATGATGATGAAGCTCTTGGCTTGAAGTTGCTTGTAGTAGGATGATGACTTGGAGTTGTCGAGGTTTTCTTGTAACTCGACTTGTCGTTGTTGCTTGTAAAAGGCTTGGTTGATGTAGAAGGTGTTGGAGTCGTTGAAGCTTGGGTGTTGGAGAAGCCATAGGACTTGGATGAGAACTTGGCATACTTGAAGTCATCTTGCACTTGACGTTCCACCTTGGTAGCTTGATGCACTAGCTCGATGAGGTTCGAGTATGGTTGGAAGTCGGCGATCTTCTTGATAGGATGATTGAGTCCATTTAAGAAACGTGCCATAGTTTGCTCATCATCTTCCGTGACATTGGCTTGTATCATTGCAATCTCCGTTTCCTTGTAGTATTCTTCAACGCTCTTGGTTCCTTGCTTGAGGAGTTGGAGTTTCTTGAAGAGGTCGTGGTTGTAGTAGGTTAGCACGAAGCGTGCTCTCATGACATCCTTCATTTGCGCCAAAGTAATGATGGGTGGTTCACCTCTTGTCTCTCGACACTCATTGACTTGTTCCCACCAAATGAGGACATAGTCTTGGAACTCAAGGGATGCCATCGCAATCTTCTTCTCTTCTTCATAGTTGTGCAAACGGAAGATTTTGTCGACCTTCAATGCCCATGAAAGGTACTCTTCGGGATCATTGCTTCCATTGAACTTGGGCATGGTGAACTTTAGCTTGTCGTAGCGTTGCTCTTCATTGTGTTGGGGTCGGGGATGATGACATCGTTAACGAGGGGGTCGTCTCTTTCGACGTGTTCTTGTTGAACTTGATGTTCTTAGAGAGGCTGTGGAACTTGACGATGCACTCGAGCTTAATAGTTTTGCTCTTGAACTTCTTCGCGAAGCGCTTCTTCTTGTTCACAACGATGGAGGTTGCGTGTGGCGACGGCGTGACTTGAGTCTCGAAGGGCATGTTGCGCCTCAATTGCTTGAGCTTCACGTAGTTGTTGTTCTTGGCGTTGTGCCTCGACATCTTGTGCATCTTGGTGTAGATGCGCTCGCTCTTCCTCTTCTCATTGGCGTTGTCGTTGCCGTTCTTGTGCTTGCTCGAGAGTAGCTTGGTTTTGACGATGTCGATGTTCTTGTGCATGAGCTTTCTCTTGAGAGTCGTTATCGTGTAGAGGATTGCGGTTTGCGTGATGATCTTGACGTGCGGCACGACGAAGATTGTTCGATGTCGGTGTACTTGAGCCGGAGATGGTGTAGTCATAGTGTCGACTTGAGAGGCTCCGTCTTGATGAGGACGAAGTGGAAGAAGAGCGGTTGAGCAACGAAGCACGAATCTCATCCATTCTTGCATCATTCTCTTGCTTGTGGTCATCGAGCTTGTTGTCGAAGTAGTCGCTTGTACGTTGCTCGGAGAGTCGCAAGTCAGTGGCGACGTTGTCGATGCATTCACTCATTTGCTTGTTGCTCTTGATGCAAAGCATGTTGTGCACCAAAGAGGTGGCTCTTTGTGACGTAGGAGTTCATGTCGTCGTCTTGCTTGATGAAGAGTGGGTTGGTAGAAGTACTTGGCCTATCCAGCATTCCAAGCAATTTTGTGAGTGGTAGAAGGAGAAGAACAATACCAAATGTACCTTGACCGAAGTTGAAGATGGATCAATAATCACTCAATGTGGAACAAGGAAATAGCACAATTGGTACCAATTCTTGTCGGTTTCTCACACCTACACAAGTAAAAGCTTATGGTGGAGCTCGGTTAGGATGGTGGCACAAAATTTGATGCAATTGTTAGTGAGCTTGAATAATGTTGGAAAAGATTCGCAAGTTTGCAATGCAACAAGTATACCAATAGCAAAATATGGTACACATAAACACACACGCAAAGAGATAAGTGGGGTCGTGCAACCAAGGATGAGCCAAAATGTGGAATCCACGAAAATGCTCTTGTTGCACAACACTAGAGAGACGCTAGCACGATTGGACAATAGGCGGATACGAAGACTTGTGCACAACCTACTAAGCAAAAATGCAATGGGTTCTCTCCCAAGTATTCTCTATGTATGGTATCCCGATGATATGATCCAATATGATCTATGTTGGGTTTCGTAGTAATTTCAAAAAAATTCCTATGCACACGCAAGATCATGGTGATGCATAGCAACGAGAGGGGAGAGTGTTGTCTACGTACCCACGCAGACCGACTGCGGAAGCGTTGACACAACGTAGAGGAAGTAGTCGTACGTCTTCACGATCCAACCGATCAAGCACCGAAACTACGGCACCTTCGAGTTCGAGCACACGTTCAGCACGATGACGATCCCCGGACTCCGATCCGGCAAAGTGTCGGGGAAGAGTTCCGTCAGCACGACGGCTTGGTGACGATCTTGATGCACTAGAGCAGCAGGGCTTCGCCTAAACTCCGCTACAGTATTATCAAGGAATATGGTGGCTGGGGGCACCGCACACGGCTAAGGAATAGATCACGTGGATCAACTTGTGTGTTTCTGGGGTGCCTCTGCCTCAGTATATAAAGGAGCCAAGGGGGAGGGGGACGCCGGCCAGGAGGAGGGCGCAGGAGGAGTCCTACTCCTCCCGGGAGTAGGACTCCCCCCCCCAATCCTAGTTGGACTAGGATTCCCCGAGGGGGAAAGAGAGAGAGGGGGGCCGGCCACCTCTCCTAGTCCTAATAGGACTAGGGGAGGGGGGAGGCGCGCGGCCACCTTGGGCTGCCCCTTTCTCCTTTCCACTAAAGCCCATTAAGGCCCATATGGCTCCCGGGGGGTTCCGGTAACCTCCCGGTACTCCGGTAAAATCCCGATTTCACCCGGAACACTTCCGATGTCCAAATATAGGCTTCCAATATATCAATCTTTATGTCTCGACCAATTCGAGACTCCTCGTCATGTCCGTGATCACATCCGGGACTCCGAACAACCTTCGGTACATCAAAATGCATAAACTCATAATACAACTGTCATCGTAACCTTAAGCGTGCGGACCCTACGGGTTCGAGAACAATGTAGACATGACCGAGACACGTCTCCGGTCAATAACCAATAGCGGGACCTGGATGCCCATATTGGCTCCTACATATTCTACGAAGATCTTTATCGGTCAGACCGCATAACAACATACGTTGTTCCCTTTGTCATCGGTATGTTACTTGCCCGAGATTCGATCGTCGGTATCCAATACCTAGTTCAATCTCATTACCGGCAAGTCTCTTTACTCGTTCTGTAATACATCATCCCGCAACTAACTCATTAGTTGCAATGCTTGCAAGGCTTATGTGATGTGCATTACCGAGAGGGCCCAGAGATACCTCTCCGACAATCGGAGTGACAAAACCTAATCTCGAAATACGCCAACCCAACATGTACCTTTGGAGACACCTGTAGTACTCCTTTATAATCACCCAGTTACGTTGTGACGTTTGGTAGTACCCAAAGTGTTCCTCCGGTAAACGGGAGTTGCATAATCTCATAGTTACAGGAACATGTATAAGTCATGAAGAAAGCAATAGCAACATACTAAACGATCGGGTGCTAAGCTAATGGAATGGGTCATGTCAATCAGATCATTCTCTTAATGATGTGATCCCGTTAATCAAATAACAACTCATTGTTCATGGTTAGGAAACATAACCATCTTTGATTAACGAGCTAGTCAAGTAGAGGCATACTAGTGACACTTAGTTTGTCTATGTATTCACACATGTATTATGTTTCCGGTTAATACAATTCTAGCATGAATAATAAACATTTATCATGATTATAAGGAAATAAATAATAACTTTATTATTGCCTCTAGGGCATATTTCCTTCAATCTAGTATGACAATCTTAATATTGTATGATGCTATGGTTCTTGCTTAAAAGCTCTTTGCTTATCTTTCCCTTTTGCTTAAAAGCTTGGTTGGCTCTTTCTCTTTTGAGCTCTTTTCTCATGCAATGCTTCACGAACCAAGATAGCACTTAAGTACATGCGATGACAACTTTGTGACACAAAAGATGATACCAAGATATGCACCGATGATATGGTATGTATGCTATGGGAAGTATGATCACTAATGTGCACAAGTCACGTTGCCGGCAATACTCAAAGGCTAGTCTCGATGGGTAGGATACGCAAAATTGGGCTATGATGGCTATCAATGTAATGGCAAGAATGATGTATCACGATACCAAGATGAGTTTACCGATTCTTGCTTACGCTATGGTGTCAAAATGGTGGATTGGTTGTTGTCGATGACGCGTCTGTGGCGAAGATGAGCGGCAGTGATGTTGATGTCGAACCACACCTAAATAGCCGAAACACAATAGGACACAGAACCACAACTCAAATTCTCAAAGGCAAAACGTGGCAAAAACGTATCGGAGTGCGAAACGAGTAAGCAATGGTGGTTGCCGAAAGTGGTGGTGGTATGGAAATGCGTATGCGGAAATGGGGCAGTGGCTGAAATTTTCGGGGGGGGGGGGATTCAATTTCGTCAGGGTTTTACGGACGTCCGGGAGTTTTACGGTCGTCCAGTCATCGGACTTCCGGAGGCTGTCGGATGTCCGGTGCCTGGGCGAATTTTGGGCACATGATGAACATGTAGGGTTCATCTTGGGGAGGTCAAAATCCGTCGAATCTGGGCGATTTAGTGGATGAAAAAGGTGGAGACGAAGGGGAAAAGCTAGATCCACTCAAGGCAAAGCAAATCCACGGATCAAATCCAACAAAATTTCATCACACCAACAAATCACAAAAAAAATTTGGGGCTATTTTTGTGGGGAAATTTTCGAATTAGGGACAAAATCAACAAAACAAGGCTAGAAAACACAACGGGGAGGCTCCAAAATCGTGATCAACGTGGCTCTAGATACCAAGATGATGTAGGGTGGAACCCTAGATGGCCGATCTTTCACAAAAGGAGCGGATCCCAACAAGGAACACGAAGAACACAAGGGGAAACACACGAAGGGAAAGAGAGGAAACACTCAAATCGACAAGATGTGGTCACACATATGCTAGATCCTCAAACACATAAGAGATACATGATCCATGGTCAACTAAGGATGATACAAGTAGCACGATCTTCTCCGTGAGGAGGTCTTGAGGTTCTTCCTGTGAACGGGTCTTGAATCTGCTTGGGGGATATTCTCCGAGGAGGCGCGATCTCCGAGGAGAAGGTAACTAAGTGGATGAGTAAAGCTCACACACAAAATGAGCCAATCCTTTGCTAACCCTAGATAGGAGGAGGAGGAGATCTATATATAGTCTTATAGGTCGAAGGGGTACATGGGCTTCGGCCCAACACGAAATCAGCACACAGGCATCGGACGTCCGGTAGTTACCGGTCGTCCGGAGGTTTGCGAGGGTACGGACGTCCGATGCTCGTCGGGCGTCCGTAGATTAGGCTCTGATGTGCTTTGGTCGGACGTACAGTCAGGGTCGGATGTCCGGGGCGTCGGTCGTCCGGTGGTCTTCGGAAATCTGGCGTTTTGGCTTGGGTGTGGTAGCGCCGGTCGTCTGGTGCCTGGAGATCGCCGGACGTCCGAGGTTCGCCGGTCGCCCAGTGACTGGGAGTTTTGAGCAGTCCTTCTTCTTGTCCATTGACCTTGGTGTCCTCACCGTCATGTCCGTTGGGTGTAGCTGATCCGTGGCTTTCCTCCGAGTACCTGATCACACATAGGGTTTCCTCTTGAGGTAGTAGCCATGTCTCATGCATAGAAAGTGGTGGTTCGGAGAGGAGCGAGTTCACCTTATCTTCGATAGCCTTGGCTCGTACTCTTGTCATTGGTCCAAGTGGTGTTGTGGGAGACGTCGGTAGGTCCATGGGGATGACCTTGGGATGCTCCGCATCAGGCAACAAGGCACGTATTGTATTGTTGCCATCGAGGATAAAAAGATGGGGTTTTCATCATATTGCTTGAGTTAATTCCTCTACATCTTGTCATCTTACTTAATGTGTTATTCTGTTCTTCATGAACTTAATACTCTAGATGCAGGCAATGATGAGGACATCAATACCATTGTTACACCTGCAGCCCCAGCTACTATACATACTGGACCAATTACTAGAGCTCGCACATGCCAATTAAATTACCAGGTACTCTCGTTTCTTGGTAATGATTCTAATGTTCATGAGAATATGATGCTGCCTAAATTGGATACATTTGTTTTGCTTACAAATGAAGGGCCTAGCTTAGAGAAGGATGAACATAGGAGCAAGAACAAGCATGGAGATGATGGCATGCGCGAGGGAAACAAGAACGGAGTTTCAAGTGATGATTTGAGGACTTTGGAGCCAGTGTAATGAGTGCATGAAGGCTTGGACAAAATACACAAGATGCCACTTCAAAAATTTCATCCAGAGGCTATTTGATGCGGCGCATCCTACGATCATCCCCATGTACACTCAAGCATACGCCTTTGGGCCTAAGGTGAACTCGCTCCTTCCCGAATCTTCCCTTTCCGCATGTAAGACATGGATGCTACTTCAAGCGCGGACCTTGTGCGTACTCAGGTACACCCAAGGAGAGCATGGAGAACCCAAGGACAAAGGCCAAGCGTGCGCGGAAGCGATGACGGAAGAAGACGGAGACAGCTCTAGGACCCGGACATCCGGCCCCAGGCCCAGACATCCGGCCGCTGGAGATGACCCCTACAGCAACAGCCTCCCAGCCGCCATGTGCTACAGGCCCCGGACATCCGGCGTCAACCCCGGACATCCGGTGCCTCGCCAAGTCCCGGACATCCGGCCTCGCCCCCAGAAATCCGGCACCCTCCAACCAGAGAGCAGAAGAATCGGGCAACTCTAGCCCGGACATCCGGCCAGAGGCCCGGACTTACGGATCTTCATGAGCCGCCGGACATCCGGCACCTGCGTGTGCGCAAAGATCGGGCCAAGGGCCCATGTATCCCCACTCTCACTTACCCCTTCGTGGGCTAGCACTATATATACTCCCCCTCCACCTACGTTTTAGGGTCAGCGTTGTGATAGCTCATTTGAGAGATAGAGCTTCGCTCATCCATATCAGATCTACTCCATGAGAGAGACCGCGGCCCCTCTACGGAGAAGATCCACCTTGGAATCAAGGCCCCTCACGGGAAGATCCCCTTGTGGATTCAAGACCTCCTCACAGAGAAGAACCGGTTACCTCTTGTATCGTCCGTTGTTGACTTTGGATCTTGTATCTCCCTTTGTGTTCATGGATCTAGCACATGTGTGATCATTCTTGTTGGTTTGAGTGTTCTCTCGTGTTTCCCCTCGCGATTCCCCTCGTTTTCCCCCTCGTGTTCTTCGCGTGAATCGCGGGATCCGCTCCTTTCGTGAAAGATCGGGCCACTAGGGTTCTACCCTACATCACTATTATAGGTACCGCGTCACCTTATTATTGGGCCAGGCCCATGTAATTTCAAAATATATAAGTATAGGCTATTTTTAGAGTCCGTATATGTGCGAAAAATAGAGTTAGGGTTGGTTTTGGACCCCTCCTACAAGGGGCCACGAACTTCCCTCCTCTTCCTCCTTATATACAGCCCTTAGGGCATCGTTTATACTTAGGGTTTTGTTTAGATTAAAAGTTCACCATAGCTGCAACTTCGCGTACTTTGTTTGTGTTCAACAACCAGACCAAGACGTCATAGAACCCCACCTTCATTAATAAAGCCTTCCTCTTTTATTCGCAATATCTAGATTGCAATATCAGTTTCTTGCTTGTTCTTTGTTTTCTCGCAGGAAATAGACCCTCGTGGTCAGGATGATCGTGCTCCGGCGTGGTTAATAACCCCTCGGAAGTTGGTTTAGCGATTGCTAAGGCGCGACGTCTTCGCACATTCTTAGTCGGATTGTCAAAGTCGACTCCCACAGAAAATGATTGCTATCTCATCGAAACATCGGGACACCTTTGCCTCTATAAAGTGGTATCAGATTTCCAGGTTGCTCGGTGAGATTTTATAGTTTTTCGTAGTTTAGATCGAGTATGTTCTTCATACCTATAGTCCACAAAAAAGCCAATTTTTTTTAGGGTTAGTTCATCCTATCCGAACCAATCTGAGCCTTTGCATAATCTTTTCTGTATTTGCTTTGTTGAATTTGCGGTTGCATCGTCGTGTCAAGTTGCTGGTCTTAGCGTCTAGTCCTTTAGAGTTTCGAGTTCTGTTCACAGGTTGTCATGTCGTTGCTGCCATATATCACCACCGCATCATCATCATCGCTGCTGCCATATACCACCACCACACCAACTTCATCTCCAGTGCCATATACCACCACCACATATTCACCGCCAATCCGAGTCCGTATACGCAACCACATATCCGCCGCCATCACGCCAATTCGAGTCCACCTGCAACATATATCCGCCACCAGTCCGAGTTCCACCAGATTCATCTCCGCCACCAATCTTAGTCCGAGTCCAGTATTTTGTTACTCTGTTTTGGATTTCCAGATCACGCCATACTCTGAGTCGTGACAGAGTAGGACTCCCGAACTTTCATGATACCCGTAGTAGAAAAATAGTTCTAGTTAAAAAAACTAAGTCTGGAAAATTCTGGCTAGGCAGTTTTTAGACCATTTGTAGACTTTTTCAAAAAAAAATTGTTGCGGAGCAAAAAAAAGAGGAAAAAAAGTGAAAAAAGGAAAAAAATTCAGAGCGTGCTCCTCCCTTATTTACGTGCAGCGCCGTGACCTTGTTAGTGTTCTAGGCTCGCGTCTCTAGCATGGTCTAGCCTAGGACCAACACAGTACCGTCGTTGAGCGTTTATTCAACTTTGCATCTCTGAATTGATTATTACTGACCCTTTTTGCTACTATATTATAAGCCTTCCTAGCTCCACATACATCTACGTCGTGCGTTTGACTCTCCCTAGTAATCGCTCTATCCAAGCTTTGAGAGTTTTGACTACAACGGTTGCCGATCACCGCATGCTGCTGGGTAAGAACTGGTAAGAATTTGAGATTTGCTTGACGGATTTGTGACACCCACCACCACCACTTGTTAGTAGTTTGTATGATCATATTCTTGTGTGTTTCTATTGCTGCTAACCATGGCAGGATCACAAGCCGATGAGATTGACTGGGAGAGCTTGACGAACAAGGAGCTTCATGATAAGTTTCAGCAAATGATGAGTGGACAGGTGCAAGATGTGCTAAACAGATTTGAAGAGGCCATGGAGAAGATAGATGGCATTGAGAAGGTGTTCGAAACAAAGCTCGATAACAAGTTTAATGAATTGCTTGCGCGTCTTTCACAACCACTGCCAGCTGCACTTGTTGCACCTCTACAACAACAACATCGCCTTCCAAATCAAGTGGGACGAGCACATCATGTTCCCCTTGAGCCTGGTCAAACTTCTGGTGCCGGTGTACCTACTGTTGATGCTTCTGTAGCTCCTGCTGCTACTACAGAGGTGGAGGACCATTAGGAGGATGAGGTTGATCAAAATCAGAACTACGTGCAACAACCAGCACCACCACCACCAAGTCGTCCTCATGCATATCATCGCAATGGTAGGGCTGATCATGACCATCTTCCTAAACTAAAAATATTCCACCATTTGAGGGTCGATATGTTCCTGATATATATCTTACATGGGACTTAGAAACTGAACAACGGTTTACATGTTTACAATCCTGAGGAGAGACGTGTTCCTGCTGTTGTTTGTGCTTTCACTAGTTTTGCATGTGTTTGGTGGTCTGAACATTGTAGATTATATCCCATTCCAGCTACTTAGGCTGGTTTGAAAACTGCTATGCGTACTTGTTGGGTTCCACCTTATTATCAATGTGAATTACTTCAAAAATTGCAACGCTTAAGACAAGGAAAAAATTATGTAGAATAATATTATTAGGAATTACAAACTGGCCTGATTAGATGTGGTATTGTTGAGGAGAATGAAGCTATGCTTGCACGTTTTATGGGTGGATTAAATAGAGAGATTCAGACCATTCTAGAGTATAAGGAGTATAATAATATCACTCGTTTATTCCATCTTGCTTGTAAAGCTGAACATGAAGTGCATAATCGATAGGCATTGGCGCGGACTAACTTCTCTGCATGTCGACCTTCATCATGGACACCGCGTGCACCCTCTATTTCCACTGCACCAGCACCTCCATCAGGTGCCACTTCCAGCCGTGATACAAGAAAGCAGGCACAACCACCAGTATCTGCCAAGAGCACACCTGCTGGGCCTAGACAGAGTTCTTTTTCTTCCATGGCATCAACAGGGCACACAAGTGATATTATTTGTCGTCGTTGTAAGGGACGAGGTCATTATGCGAGAGAATGCAAATCTCAACGTGTGATGATTGCTATTGAGGATGGTGGGTATGAGTCCGCTAGTGACTGTGATGAGGAGACTTTGGCTCTTATTACACGTGAAGAACACGGTGGAGATGATTCTGATCATGAGACACAATACATGGCTCCTAAAGACGCTGAGAAGTATGAATGTTTAGTTGCTCAACATGTTTTGAGTGTGCAGGTCACAGAAGTTGAGCAAAATCAGAGGCCTAATTTGTTCCATACAAAGGGAGTAGTGAAGAAATGTTCTATTCGCGTCATCATAGATCGGGGGAGCCGCAACAACTTGGCTAGCATGGAGATGGTGGAGAAGCTATCTCTCACCACATGATCACATCCACACCCATACTACATCCAATGGTTTAACAACAACGACAATGTTAAGGTAACGCGTACTGTTTGTGTGCATTTTAGTATCTCTACATATGCTGATTATGTTGATTGTGATGTGGTACCTATGCAAGCATGTTCCTTATTACTTGGTTGACCATGGCAATTTGATAAAAATTCTGTACAACATGGTAGAAACAATCAGTATACTCTTGTTCATAAGGATAAACATATTACTTTGCTTCCTATGTCTCCTGATTCCATTTTAAAAGATGATATTAATAGAGCTAATAAAGCAAAACAGGAGAAAAATAAGAGTGAAAATGATGTAGGGTAGAACCCTAGTGGCCCGATCTTTCACGAAAGGAGCGGATCCCGCGAAGAACATGAAGAACACGAGGGGAATCACGAGGAGAAACACAAGGGGAAACACGAGAGAATCACTCAAACCAATAAGAACAATCACAATTGTGCTAGATCCTCGAAACACAAGGAGATACACGATCCAAATCCAACAAGGGACGATACAAAGGGTAGCCGGTTCTTCTCCGTGAGGAGTTCTTGGATCCAAAAGGGGATCTTCCCGTAAAGGGTTCTTGAATCCAAGGTGGATCTTCTCCGAAGAGGGGCCGCAGTCTCTCTCAAGGAGTAGATCCGATATGGATGAGCGAAGCTCTATCTCACAAATGAGCTAACACAACGCTGACCCTAAAACGTAGGTGGAGGAGGAGTATATATAGTCTAAGGGGTGAAGGGGTACATGGGCCTTGGCCCAGATGCACTGCACGCAGGCAGGGGAGGCCGGACGTCCAGGCGACGGGCCGGATGTCCGGGGCTTCACGGAGAGCCGGATGTCCGGGCTGGCAGGCCGGATGTCTGGGCTAGAGGAGCTGACTTTGTTGCTCTCTATTTGGAGGGTGCCGGATTTCCGAGGGCGAGGCCGGATATCCGGGACTTGGCGAGGTGCCGGATGTCCGCGGTTGATGTCGGATGTCCGGGGCCTGTGGCACTTGGCGGCTGGGCGGCTGTTGCTGTAGTGGTTGTCTCCAGCGGCCGGATGTCTGGGCCTAGGGCCGGATGTCCGGGTCCTGGAGCTGCCTTCTTCTCCTTTCGGCGTTTCTCTTCATCCGTGGATTTGGCGGTTTGTCCGACTTCATGTGCATCTTCGGGAGGGTCCTCTTGATACCTAATCATGCATAACATTCCGGACTTAGGTAGTAGCCATGCCTCGAGAGGATCAAATGGGATATCACTAAGGAAAGAAGTCACCTCGTTCTCGAGACCTCTAGCTCGTTCTCGTGTCATGGGGATGATCGTAGGATGCTCCGCATCATCTCCCCTCCCTTGGGAAAGATCCGACCTCGGATTGTGATCCTCATCACCATGGGAACGGTTGTTGTGGACGGACTTGTAGTTGGACGGAGTTGAAGACAATGCGCAATCCAAGTACTCCAAGGTGTCGCCGGAGTGGTATACATGCAAGAAAAGCAAACACAAATGACACTCGAAAATACAATGGTTAGCGCACACAAAGTGTCCATCAAGGAAGTATGAGTCTGTGCGGCAACAATGTTCGTGACAAAATACATGAAGCTTAGCAAGATGATATGGATTGAGATGTAAAGCATTCACGGGAGCAAAAGCATTCATTGTGCACACAAATGTATTGTGAATGTGATCAATGCAACCACGGTGCAAAATGATGTCATAGAGAGACAGTTTATCAATAGCATGAATATGGCAATGGATGCTCAAGATGAATAAGTTATCATGCAATTGATGGTAGGCAATATGATCATGATGTATGAATATGCCATCAAGGTATATCACAAAAAAATTTCTAAGGAAATGCACAAGCTCATATATCATGGATGACATAGAAAGACAAGAAGCAACAAGGCAATCATAATATGAGTCAATCCATGCATAAGATGCAAATTTGTCATGTATATGATATGTCCATCGAGCATGACATGTGTGAGCACAATCAACAAATATGGAGATGTTGGTGTACCAATGCTCGATGTCATGGCATGAGTGGGGTTCGAAGGTGCATCCAATAAGTCCGAGCGCTCCTCAATTTGAAGGTCCATAGAGCCAATCTCCCCTGTCGCTCCTCCGTTCACAAGATGTATCATGTAGACAATAAGAAGGAGACAACAATGAAAGAGTGACCCATCCAATATGCATAATTGAGGATGTCTCAAAGGGAAGGAGTTCACCTTTAGGAGATTCTCGCAAATGTTGGTGTTGCACATCGTGTATGCCTTCACATGACCAAATTGTCTCATGACGGCACCGCCTTGTGAATCATCCAAAATGAAAGAACATGACAAACACTTGGAAAAACAAATGAGGTTAGCGGAAGTGCAAAACCTATCATTCGTGTGGTAAGATACCCAACAAGTGTATGCATCATGCTCATCATAAGAAAGGACAAGGGGGCATTTCATAGTATGGAGGCATATGATGCGAGAACAACCAAATACAATAGGCTCAATTGAACAAGCATGCATCACAAGTAATATGTCCAAGTCTCCATGATCAAGCATCGCAAGTTGGCACTCAATACAAGGTGATATGAGGGATGCAACTAATGGAGACAAGAGACAATGATCAAGACAAATCATGTGAGAGGCAAGAGCATATATGTCATCAATCCAAGAAAGCGAGTAATAGTGGAACATGGGTGATGCGACAAAACAAGCAATCATGTGAATCAAGGCAAGCAAGCTAGTAGTGCGAAGATGCAACGTACTAGAAGGAATCATATCAAGCATGTCATGGGTGCAAATAGTGTGCATGAATAATTCACATGACATAGCACAAGCATGAAAGGATGATATGAGCAAAATAGCATCAATAGCATGAGGCACATGATAAACATGGCAATAGCAACAAGGATCTCCACCAAGCATGCAAATACACATAGGAGTAGCATAATGGTGAATCATGGGTAGATGCACGCAAGGGTCACAATTGCATGGCAAAGGCATAGACGTAAGCATAGCATGCAAAGTGAACACGGTAAAATGAGCATGAAGCGACAAGCGGTATATAGCCCATAGCCGGGTGAGAGCCAAGTGAGAGAGATGCGCGTAGTCGTTGTGCGAAGAGGGTGGTGGGAAGGATAGTTTATGGGATCCCAAGTCATCTTTGCTCTCAAGAGCTCGTTTCGTCAACTCTTGGGATTGAGAGGTTGACGAGTATACGTGAGTACCTACACAAAACAAAGACAAAGGGAAAATTGTGTGTGCGTGGTAGATGTACACATCATCCATCATGATGCGCACGTGCAAGTGTTGGTTAGCACAAAATAGCCAATGCTCAAATAAATGTGATGCATGATAGATAAACATGTCATCCATCATGATAGGTTTGTTGTTATGTATAGCATAATGGAGACCCAAATTGTGTAATGCATCATGGGAAATATGTAGAGCATTATTATTCATGGAATGCATATGGTGCAAGCAATTATGGGAATCATGCAAAGTATGGAATGCATCAAAATCTCCTAATATGTATGAGGAAACTATGGGGGTCTCCTCATGAGCATTAATAGAAACATCACATGGAGAATATTGACAACATCCAAAAAATGCATATTTGGAACAATGTGATCATGGCATGGCATAGTAGGTGAATTGCGCAAATCATGTAAAGGAAGCATGGCAATATCATCACATGAAAAACAAAAGCCAATGACCATCATCTCGTCATCTATGCCATAAGTGCAAATGGGATTTATGTGAATGGGGCATGCATATCACTATGTTGAAATTGAAATGATGCAATATGGGATATCTCACTCATAGCATATGACAAGGTTAATGGATGATCAAACATGATGTGACCAATAGAATTTTCACATGATATCCTATGTAGCATAGCATCACAACTAGGCAATTCAACATGTTCATCATCATACTCATCATAAATAGGTAAATCATGACATGAAGAAGTTGCACTAGCATGAACCATGGGAATAGGTGTATCAACATCATGCAAGCAATCATTGGTGAGATAGTCCACTAGTGGGACAAGAGAAGCACCATCACCTATGTTACCTTTGGAGCGTCGCTCATGTGTTGTAGGTGAGGTGTCAAAGACCAAGTTGTGGTCATCTTCATCTTGATGGAACAATGTGGGGGGTGCATCATCGTCCATCATGGCCATCGTCGTCGTTGTAGGTATGGACTCGTCGAGGGTAGGCATGTCATCATGTAGGAGACCTAGCACCAAAGAATAAAACACACTAGGAGTAGACCTAGCATCATGTAGGGAAGTTCGTGGCCCCTTGTAGGAGGGGTCCAAAACCAACCCTAACTCTATTTTTCCCACATATACGGACTCTAAAAATAGCCTATACTTCTATATTTTGAAATTACATGGGCCTGGCCCAATAATAAGGTGACGCGGTACCTATAATAGTGATGTAGGGTAGAACCCTAGTGGCCCGATCTTTCACAAAAGGAGCGGATCCCGCGATTCACGTGAAGAACACGAGGGGGAAAATGAGGGGAATCACGAGGGGAAACACGAGAGAACACTCAAACCAACAAGAATGATCACACATGTGCTAGATCCATGAACACAAAGGGAGATACAAGATCCAAAGTCAACAACGGACGATACAAGAGGTAACCGGTTCTTCTCTGTGAGGAGTTCTTGAATCCACAAGGGGATCTTCCCATGAGGGGTCTTGAATCCAAGGTGGATCTTCTCTGTAGAGGGGTCGCGGTCTCTCTCGCGGAGTACATCCGATATGGATGAGCGAAGCCCTATCTCTCAAATGAGCTATCACAACGCTGACCCTAAAACGTAGGTGGAGGGGGAGTATATATAGTGCTAGCCCACGAAGGGGTAAGTGAGAGGGGGATACATGGGCCCTTGGCCCGATCTCTGCGCACAGGCAGGTGTCGGATGTCCGTGCTGGGGGCCGGATGTCCGGCGGCTCACGAAGAGCCGGATGTCCGGGCCTCTGGCCGGATGTCCGGGCTAGAGTTGCCCGATTCTTCTCCTCTCTGGTTGGAGGGTGCCGGATTTCCGGGGGCAAGGCCGGATGTCCGGGACTTGGCGAGGCGCCGGATGTCCGGAGCCTGTAGCACTTGGCGGCTCGGAGGCTGTTGCTGTAGGGGTTGTCTCCAGCGGCCGGATGTCTGGGCCTGGGGCCAGATGTCCGGGTCCCGGAGCTGTCTCCGTCTTCTTCCGTCGTCGCTTCCGCGCACGCTTGGCCTTGGTCCTTGGGTTCTCCATGGTCTCCTCGGGTGTACCTGAGTATGCATAAGGTCCGCGCTTGAAGTAGCATCCATGTCTTACACGCGGAAAGGGGAGATTCGGGAAGGAGCGAGTTCACCTTAGGCCCAAAGGCGTATGCTTGAGTGTACATGGGGATGATCGTAGGATGCTCCGCATCATCTCCCCTCCCTTGGGAAAGATCTGACCTCGGATCGTGATCCTCATCACCATGGAAACGGTTGTTGTGGACGAACTTGTAGTTGGACGGAGTTGAAGACATTGCGCAATCCAAGTACTCCAAGGTGTCGCCGGAGTGGTATACATGCAAGAAAAGCAAACAAAAACGACACTCAGAAATACATTGGTTAGCGCGCACAAAAAGTGTCCATCATGTAAAAAAGAGTCCGTGCAACAATATTGATCATGACAAGGTGCATGAAGCTTATCCAAAAGATATAGAATGGTATGCAAAGCATTCATGGGAGCAAAAACATTCATTGTGCACACAAATGTGTTGTGAATACGATCAATGCAACCACGGTGCAAAATGATGTCATAGAGAGACGGTTTATCAATAGCATGAATATGGCAATGGATGCTCAAGATGAGTATGTGATCATGCAACTGATGATGGGTAATATTATCATGGTGTATGAATATGCCATCAAGAAAGATCACAAAAAATTTGCTAAGGAAATGCACAAGCTCATATATCATAGATGACATGGGAATACAAGATGCAACAAGGCAATCATGATGTGAGTCAATCCATGCATAAGATGCAAAGTTGTCATGTGTATGATATGTCCATCGAGCATGACATGTGTTAGCACAATCAACAAATATGGAGGTGTTGGTGTACCAATGCTCAATATCATGGCATGAGTGGAGGTTCGAAGGTGCATCCAATATGCCCGAGCGCTCCTCAATGTGAAGGTCCATAGAGCCAATCTTCAATGTCGCTCCTCCGTTCGCGAGATGTACCATGTAGACAACAATTAAAGAGTGACCCATCCAATATGCATATCTGAGGATGGCTCAAAGGGAATGAGTTCACCTTTAAGAGGATGTCGAAAATGTTGGTGTTGTGGATCATGTACGCCTTCACATGACCAAATTGTTTCATGATGGTGCCACCGTGTGAATCCTTCAAAATGAAAGAACATGACAAACACTCGGAAAAACAAATGAGTTTAGTGCAAATGCAACACCTATCATTCGAATGATGAGATACCCAACAAGTGTTGTCATCATGCTTATCATAAGAAAGGACAAGGGAGCATTTCATAGTATGGAGGCATATGATGCGAGAACAACCAAATACAATAGGCTCAATCAAGAAAGCATGCATCACAAGTGTCCAAGTCTCCACGATCAATAAGCATAGATGCAACAATTAGAGGCAATCAACAATGAACAAAATATATCATGTGAGAGGCATGAACATAGACATCATCAACCCAAGAAAGCAAGTAAGAATGGAACATGGGTGATGCGACAAAACAAGCAATCATGTGAATCAAGGCAAGCAAGCTAGTAGTCCAAAGATGCAACGTACTAGAAGGAATCATAGCAAGCATGTCATGGGTGCAAATAGTGTACATGAATAATTCACATGACATAGCACAAGCATGAAAGGAGGATATGAGAAAAATAGCATCAATAGCATGAGGCACATGATAAACATGGCAAAAGCAACAAGGATCTCCACCAAGCATGCAAATACACATCGGAGTAGCATAATGGTGAATCATGGGTAGATGCAAGCAGGGTCACAATTGCATGGCAAAGGCCTAGAAGCAAGCATAACATGCAAAGTGAACACGGTAAAATGAGCAAGAGAGCGGTATATAGCCCATAGCCGTGTGAGAGCCAAGTGAGAGAGATGTGTGTAGTCGTTGCGCGAAGCGAGCGGTGGGAAGGATAGTTCACGAGATCCCAAGTCATCTTTTCTCTCAAGAGCTCGTTTCGTCAACTCTTGGGATTGAGAGGTTGACGAATATACGTGAGTACCTACACAAGGCAAAGACAAAGGAAAATTGTGTGTGCATGGTATATGTACACATCATCCATCATGATGCGCACGTGTTTGTGTCGGTTAGCACAAAATATCCAATGCTCAAATAAATGAGATGCGTGATATAGAAACATGTCATCCATCATGATAGGTTTTTTATTATGTATAGCATAATGGAGACTCAAATTGTGTAATGCATCATGGGAAATATGTAGAGCATTGTTATTCATGGAATGCATACGGTGCAAGCAATTATGAGAATCATGCAAAGTATGGAATGCATCAAAATCTCCTAATATGTATGAGGAAACTATGGGGGTCTCCTCATGATCATTAGTGGAAACATCACTTGGAGAATATTGACAACATCCAAAACAATGCATAGTTCGAACATTGTGATCATGGCATGGCATAGTAGATGAATTGCGCAAATCATGCAAAGGAAGCATGGCAATGTCATCGCAAGAGAAACAAAAGCCAATGACCATCATCTCGTCATCTATGCCATAAGTGCAAATGGGATTTATGTTAATGGGGCATGCATAGTCACTATGTTGAGATTGAAAAGATGCAATATGGGATATCTCACTCATAGCATATGACAAGGTTAATGGATTGTCAAACATGATGTGACCAAAAGAATTTTCACATGATATCCTATGGAGCATAGCATCACAACTAGGCAACTCAACATGCTCATCATCATATTTATCATAAATAGGTAAGTCATGACATGAAGAAGTCGCACTAGCATGAAGCATGGGTATAGGTGTGTCAACATCATGCAAGCAATCATTCATAAAATAGTCCACTAGTGGGACAAGAGAAGCACCTCACCTATGTTACCTTTGGAGCATCGCTCATGTGTTGTAGGTGAGGTGTCGAAGACCAAGTCGTGGTCATCTTCATCTTGATGGAACCATGTGGGGGTGCATCATCGTCCACCATGGCCATCGTCATCTCCATTGGAGGTATGTACTCGTCGAGGATAGGTGTGTCATCATGTAGGAGACCTAGCACCAAAGAAAACACACTCGGAGTAGAGGTTAAGTTGTTAGAAATCAAAGTGGCCTCACATGCCATGTCAACTACCTCACTCACTAAGTGTTGTGGCTCACTCACTCCCTCTCGGATGCTCTCACTCATATGGTTGGTGGAGTCACTCAAATGGCTCTCACACTCACATAGGATGTGTGGCATGCTCTCAAGTGTGGGGCTAGTGGTGGTCACACTCATCCTCTCATAGGAAATTCTCTCAATGTCACGTATGGTGGAGTCACTCATGTCACTTATGTGTTGGTGGCTTTCCTCACATGGCAATTGGGGCATCTCTTTATATGTGGGTGTCGGAGAGATGTAGGTGCAAATGTCTCCATGCTCAATCATGTCGTTGTCGTAGACGTGGATGAAGGCCGAAGATGGCACATCATCACTCTCCTCCAAGACCAAAGATAAGGTCTCATGTGCGGTCTCGTAGCTTGACTCGAAGAATGAGTTCTTTTGGGGCACCGTCTTCATGTAGTTGAAGAGGTTCATGCTCGTCGCCGTGGTCGAAGGGGATGGCCCTTGCTCGACCTTCTTGTCGACGTCTTATTATAGGAGTCCCATATGATGTGGCACCTCGTAGCTCGTCTCCATGACCGAAGGGAATGTCCCATGCTCGGCCATCTTCCTTGGGAGGCTTCCGAAGATGGAAGTAAGTGGTGGTGGTAGTAGCCGTAGCACCGTCTTGGTTGTGGTCGTCTCGCGGTCTTTTCTTTTGCTCATGAGGCATGGACTTGGCGTGAAGTAGGGCTTGTTAGGACTTGTACATTTGTGCTTGGTGAGCATCATCATGATGATGTTGGCGTTGTCGCACTTGAGCTCGTTGTAGATGTCGTTCGTCGTCGTCGTGCACATGTTGCTTGGAGGTGACTTGCCCTTCATGACGAGGTTGATCACGAACATGATGGTGGTCGCCATGGAGATGTGGACGTGGATGACTTACGCTTGCATCATTTTTGCGCTCCGAAGACTTGTGATTGGAATGTCGTCGCCTTGAGGATGATGAAGGGGAAGAATGGTTGATCAACAAGGTCCTAATCTCCTTCATCCTTGCATCTTGTTCCTCCTTTTGTGCGGAAAGCTTGTTGTCGATGTAGTCCCTTTTCCTCGCTTCGGAGTGGCAGATGTCAATGGAGAGGTTCTCAATGCGCTCTTGCAATCTTGATTGTGCGCCTTGCATTTGTCATTGTAGATCGAAGATTGACGCTTTGGTGATGTAGTTGTTCACGCCGTCGTTGTTGTGGAAGACCGGAGATGAAATGCCTTGCCTATCCATCACTCCAAGATAAAAATGTGAGTGGTAGAAAGATAAGAATGAATACCAAATTTACCTTGACCGAAGTTGAAAGTGGATCAATGATCACTCCAATGTGGACAAGGAAATAACACAATTGGTACCAATTCTTGCCAGTTTCTCACACCTACACAAGTAAGGCTTATGGTGGAGCTCGGTGAGGATAGTGGCACAAAAATTTGATGCAAAATATTAGCAAGAGTCAATAATGTTGAAATAGATTCACAAATTCGCAAGTGTAACAAGTAGACCAATAGCAATATGTGGCCCACGGAAACACACACACGGATAGATAAATGGAGTCGTGCAACCAAGGGATGAGCTCAAAATGTGGAATCCACAGAAAATGTTCTTGTTGCACAATTCTAGAGAGACGCTAGCACGATTGCTCAATAGGCGGATACGACACTTGTGCACAACCTATAGGAGACAAAAATGCAACGATTTCTATCCCAAGTGTGCTATGTATATGATGTTCTGGTGGTATGATCCAAGATGATCTTATATGCAATGTGGTATGATGTTATGACACTTTCTTACAAGCTCTTTGTTCACTCTTTTTCTTTGCTTAAAAGCTTATATTTTTTTATATATGGCCACTTTGCGAAATGCACAAACCAAGATAGCAATTGGGTATATAAGGGAACAATCTTGTGACACAAGGGGTGATATGATACCAATATGATATGGTATGTATGCAATGTATGGTGTAGATCACTAATGTGCACAAGTAACGTTGCCGGCAATACTCAAATGGCTAGTCTCGATAGGCAAGTAATGCAAAATGGGCTAGGGGTTATCAATGCAATGGCAAGGGAATGTACAATGGAGGTTACCATGATACCAAGATGATATGGAGGTTACCGTCCATGTCGATGATGAGTGGCGGTGATCTTGATGGAGATACCAAGATGATGGAGACTCGTCCATAAGTAGCCGAAACACCTTAGGAAACGGAAAAAACCGCGAACTCAAAATCTCAAATGTCAAATGGTGGTAGCGGAATGCGGCGGTGGTATTGCGGAACCTCGATGGGATTGCGAAAATGCAATGATGGGTTTTGTGAGTAGGCTATACATGGTGTTAGAGTTGGAAGCATGGTCCCTAAGTAGCCGAAACACCTTAGGAGACACAACTCACAACACAACCAAAATTGGGTTAAGTTGCGGTGGCAGAAGTGTATTGTGGGTAAGCCTATGCGGGAGTTATGTTGGTGGTGGTGGTTGATGAAGAATAAATCGTCCCTAAGTAGCCAACACCTTAGGAGACTCGAATCACTCCTCAAGCAACCACTAATGCTATAAGGAACAAAATTGGTTAGGTTGCGGAAGTCGGTGGTGGTTATGCGGAGGTTGTGGTGGAAGCCCTAGGCAAAGATGCCAAAGTTCCAAAAATTTGATGGAGTCAAATAGTTATATTAGTATTTTTGTTGGAAGGGGATGTCAAGAGCTTTTCAACGAGCTAAAGAACGCGAAAATCGGACCCCGGATGAATTAGTTATCGACAAAACGGTGATACGGGGATGGCTGAGATGTCAGGGGCCGGACATCCGGGCTCGGGGCCGGAAATCCGGGACCTGATGTCCAGAACCGTGCAGATTTGGCGCTCCAGGAGCTGGATGTCCGGCCGGGGACTCGGATGTACGGCCCAATGGCCCGGATGTCCGGCCCGACGAATCCAGATCTCGTTTAGGGCGGAAATTTTTGAATTGGGGGCAGAAATTGATGATTCCAAGGGCAAAATTTGATGAGATTTCGTGGATGGAAAGTGGGGAAACTTGGGGATATGCTAGATCCACTCGAAACCAAGCAAATCCATGGATCAAAATCAAAAAAATTCCTCAAACCAACAAATCACAAAAAAAAATTGGGGCTATTTTTGGTGGGGATTTTCGAATTTAGGACGAAATCAACAAAATTAGGCTAGAAAACACAACGGGGAGGCTCCAAAATTGTGATCAACGTGGCTCATGGTACCAAGATGATGTAGGGTAGAACCCTAGTGGCCCGATCTTTCACGAAAGGAGCGGATCCTGTGAAGAACACGAAGAACACGAGGGGAATCATGAGGAGAAACATGAGGGGAAACACGAGAGAATCACTCAAACCAACAAGAACAATCACACATGTGCTAGATCCTCGAAACACAAGGAGATACACAATCCAAATCCAACAAGGGACGATACAAAGGGTAGCCGGTTCTTCTCCGTGAGGAGGTCTTGAATCCACAAGGGGATCTTCCCATAAAGGGGTCTTGAATCCAAGGTGGATCTTCTTCGAAGAGGGGCCGCGGTCTCTCTCAAGGAGTAGATCCGATATGGATGAGCGAAGCTCTATATCACAAATGAGCTAACACAACGCTGACCCTAAAACCTAGGTGGAGGGGGAGTATATACAGTCTAAGGGGCGAAGAGGTACATGGGCCTTGGCCAGATGCACTGCACGCAGGCAGGGGAGGCCGGACGTCCGGGCGACGGGCCGCATGTCCAGGGATTCATGGAGAGTCGGATGTCCGGGCTGGCAGGCCAGATGTCCGGGCTAGAGGAGATGACTTTGTTGCTCTCTGTTTGGAGGGTGCCGGATTTCCGCGGGCGAGGCCGGATGTCCGGGACTTGGCGAGGCGCCGGATGTCCGGGGTTGACGTCGGATGTCCGGGGCCTCTGGCACTTGGCGGCTGGGCGGCTGTTGCTGTAGTGGTCGTCTCCAGCGGCCGAATGTCCGGGCCTGGGGCCAGATGTCCGGGTCCTGGAGCTGCCTTCTTCTCCTTTCGGCGTTTCTCTTCATCTGCGGACTTGGCGGTTTGTCCGACTTCACGTGCATCTTTGGGAGGGTCCTCTTGATACCTAATCATGCAGAACATTCCGGACTTAGGTAGTAGCCATGCCTCGAGAGGATCAAATGGGATATCACTAAGGAAAGAAGTCACCTCGTTCTCGAGAGTTCTAGCTCGTGCTCGTGTCATGGGGATGATCGTAGGATGCTCCGCATCAGAAAATTAGATTGTGGCAAAAGAATTTGAACAACAAATGAAGCCTGACAATAAACCATCTAGTGTTGCTTCTGAAGTTAAATTGAAAAGTGCATGTTTACTTGCCACCAAATCTGATATTGAGGACCTAGATTTTAGCAAATCTATTTGCTATGCTTTTGTGTGCAAAAAGGAATTATTTTCATTCGAGGCGTGCCTTCTTCTTTGCCTCATGCTGTTACTAACATTTTGCAGGAGTTCGCTGACGTCTTTCCACAAGACGTGCCACCGGGATTACCACCTATTCGAGGGATTGAGCAGCAGATTGACTTAATTCCCAGTGCATCGCTACCCAACCGTGCACCATACCGTACAATCTAGAGGAGATGAAGGAGATTATGCGTCAAGTCCAGGAGCTGCTCGACAAAGGTTATATACATGAATCCCTTAGTCCTTGTGTTGTTCCTATTATTCTAGTGCCGAAAAAGGATGGTACATCGCGTATGTGTGTTGATTGTAGAGGCATTAATAATAGTACTGTTCATTATCGTCATCCTATTCATAGGCTAGATGATATGCTTGATGAATTGAGTGGCTCTACAATATTCTCCAAAGTTGATTTGCATAGTGGATACCATCAAATTCGTATGAAATTGGGAGATGAATGGAAAACAACATTTAAAACTAAGTTTGGTTTACATGAGTGGTTAGTCATGCCTTTTGAGTTAACTAATGCACCTAGTACTTTCATGAGATTAATGAACGAAGTTTTACGTGCTTTCATTGGACGATTTGTGGTAGTCTATTTTGATGATATACTGATTTATAGCAAATCTTTGGAAGAATATTTAGAACATTTACGTGCTGTTTTTATTGCTCTACGTGATGCACGTTTGTTTGGTAACCTTGGGAAGTGCAACTTTTGCACCGACCGAGTGTCTTTTCTTGGCTATGTTGTTACTCCGTAGGGAATTGAAGTTGATAAAGCCAAGATTGAAGCTATTGAGAGTTGGCCGCAGCCCATAACGATCACACAAGTGATGAGTTTTCTTGGACTCGCTGGTTTCTATAGGCGTTTTGTGAGAGATTTTAGCACCATTGTTGCACCTCTCAATGAGCTTACAAAGAAGGATGTGCCTTTTGTTTGGGGTACCGCACATGAAGAAGCCTTCATGGTGTTGAAAGATAAGTTGACACATGCTCCTTTACTCCAACTTCCTGATTTTAATAAGACTTTTGAGCTTGAATGTGATGCTAGTGGAACTGGATTAGGAGGTGTGTTATTACAAGATGGTAAACCTATTGCATACTTTTCTGAAAAATTGAGTGGGCCTAGTCTGAACTATTGTACTTATGATAAATAATTATATGCTCTTGTTCGGACCTTATAAACATGGAAACATTATTTATGGCCCAAAGAATTTGTTATACATTCTAATCATGAATCTTTGAAACACATTAAAAGTCAAGCAAAACTGAACCGTAGACATGCTAAATGGGTTGAATTCATTGAGACTTTCCCTTATGTCATTAAACACAAGAAGGGTAAAGAAAATGTTATTGCTAATGCATTGTCTCGTCGTTATACTATGCTTTCACAACTTGACTTTAAAATATTTGGTTTCGAGACCATCAAAGATCAATATGTGCATGATGCTGAATTTAAAGATGTATTGCACAATTGTAAAGAAGGGAGAACATGGAACAAGTTTGTCGTTAATGATGGATTTTTGTTTCGTGCTAACAAGCTATGCATTCCAACTAGCTATGTTCGTCTTTTGTTGTTGCAAGAGGCGCGCGGAGGAGGATTAATGGGACATTTTGGCGTGAAGAAGACAGAGGATGTACTTGCTACACATTTTTTTGGCCAAAGATGAGACGGGATGTTGAGCGTTTTGTTGCTCACTGCACTACATGTGTGATGGCCTGGCTTATTAGGGATGATAGACTACTCATAATAATAAGGAATTCCTTCTTTTTCCGGTAGCCCATTCGGACAGAACTCCAAAGTTAAGCATGCTCAGCTTGGAGTAGTGTCAGGATGGGTGACCGACCGGGAAGTTGCTCCCGGGTGCGCATGAGTGAGGACAAAGTGCGCAGAAAAGACTAGTATTGATCTGTGGGGCCAGTCTAGATCCTGCCAGGAGTAACGACCACCGGCGGGTGTGTCTGGGGCGTTACAAGTTGGTATCAGAGCTGACCCTCGCGGTTACACGGATGGTTGCGGACAGGTGCGTGGTCATGTTGTTCATGACGTTTGTGACCCGTCGTGGCACACGGCATGGCACATGTACTGGACTGGAAGCACAGACGTATGTGCCAAGAGGGAACGTTCCTGTGGCCCGACGAGGACGTCGGTTCCTCTGAGTGGGGGTGTATGTGATGGCCTGGCTTATTAGGGATGATAGACTACTCATAATAATAAGGAATTCCTTCTTTTCCGGTAGCCCATTCGGACAGAACTCCAAAGTTAAGCATGCTCAGCTTGGAGTAGTGTCAGGATGGGTGACCGACCGGGAAGTTGCTCCCGGGTGCGCATGAGTGAGGACAAAGTGTGCAGAAAAGACTAGTATTTATCTGTGGGGCCAGCTAGATCCTGCCAGGAGTAACGACCACCGGCGGGTGTGTCTTGGGCGTTACAACATGTCAAAATGCTAAGTCATGACTCAATCCTCATGGTTTATATATGCCTTTGCCTATACCTAGTGTTCCTTGGGAGGATATATCTATGGACTTTGTTTTAGGTTTACCTCGAACAAAGAAGGGGAGGGATAGTATATTTGTTGCCGTGGATAGGTTTTCGAAAATGGCACATTTTATAGCATGTCATAAAAGCGATGATGCTACTAATGTTGCTGATTTGTTCTTTTGTGAGATTATTCGCTTGCATGGTGTGCCAAATACAATTGTTTCAGATTGTGATACTAAGTTTCTTAGCCACTTTCGAAGATGTTTATGGGCTAAGTTGGGGACTAAACTACTTTTTATTACTACATGTCATCCCCAAACTGATGGAAAAACTGAAGTAGTCAATAGAACATTGTCTACCATGCTTAGGGCCATTGTGAAGAATAACAAGAAAATGTGGGAAGAATGCTTGCCTCATATTGAATTTGCTTATAATCGGTTGCTGCATTCTACTACTAAGATGTGCCCTTTTGAAATTGTGTATGGTTTCCTACCTCGTGCACCTATTGATTTGTTGCCTCTTCCATCTTTGGAGATGGTTAATTTTGATGCTAAACAACATGCTGAATTGATCATAAAAATGCATGAGTTAACTAAGGAAAACATTGGGTGTATGAATGCTAAATATAAACTTGCTGGAGATAAGGGTAGAAAACATGTTGTGTTTGCACCTGGAGATCTTATTTGGTTACATTTACGTAAGGATAGATTTCCTGATTTGCACAAATCAAAGCTAATGCCACATGATGATGGACCTTTTAAGATGTTAGAGAAAATAAATGATAATGCATATAAACTTGAGCTGCCTGCAGATTTTGGGGTTAGGTCCACTTTTAACATTGCAGATTTGAAGCCTTATTTGGGTGAAGAAGATGAGCTTCCATCGAGGACGACTTCATTTCAAGAAGGGGATAATGATGAGGACATCAATACCATTGTTACACCCACAACCCATGCTACTATACATACTGGACCAATTACTAGAGCTCACGCACGCCAATTAAATTACCAGGTACTCTCGTTTCTTGGTAATGATTCTAATGTTCATGAGCATATGATGCTGCCTAAATTGGATACATTTGTTTTGCTTACATGAAGGGCCTAGCTTGGAGAAGGATGAACATAGGATCAAGAACAAGCATGGAGATGATGGCATGCGCAAGGGAAACAAGAACGGAGTTTCAAGTGATGATTTCAGGACTTTGGAGCCACCGTAATGAGTGCATGAAGGCTTGGATGAAATATACAAGATGCCTCTTCACAAATTTCGTCCAGAGGCTGTTATAGGTGCTGCATCACCTTATTATTGGGCCAGACCCATGTAATTTCGAAATATAGAATTATAGGCTATTTTTAGAGTTCGTATATGTGGCAAAAATAGAGTTAGGGTTGGTTTCAGACCCCTCCTACAAGGGGCCACAAAATTCCCCCCTCTTCCTCCTTATATACAGCTCTTAGGGCATCGTATATACTTTGGGTTTTGTTTAGATTAAAAGTTCGCCATAGCTGTAACTTCGTGTACTTCGTTTGTGTTCAGCGACCAGACCAAGACGCCACATGACCCCACCTTCATTAATAAGCTTTCCTCTTTTATCACAATATCCAGATTGCAATCTCAGTTTCTTGCTTGTTCTTCATTTGCTCGCAGGAAATAGACCCTCGTGGTCAGGTTGATCGTGCTCCGGCATGGTCAATAACCCCTCGGAAGTTGGTTTAGCGATTGCTAAGGCGCGTCGTATTTGCACATTCGTAGTCGAATCGTCAAAGTCGACTCCCACAGAAAACAATTGCTATCTCATTGAAACATCGGGACACCTTCGCCTCTATCAGGAAGGAGTCGGTCGATGTGTGGAGTAATAGTAGTAGATGCAGAATCGTTTCGGTCTACTTGACACGGACGTGATGCCTATATTTCATAATAATTGCCTTAGATATCGTCATAACTTTGTGCTTTTCTATCAATTGCTCGACATTAATTTGTTCACCCACCGTATTATTTGCTATCATGAGAGAATCCTCTAGTGAAACCTATGGCCCCCGGGTCAATTTTCCATCATATAAGTTACCGATCTACAATATTAGTTTCGAATATACTATTTGCAATCTTTTACTTTCCGATCTATAAATCAAAAATACCAAAAATATTTACTTTACTGTTTATCTATCTCTATCAGATCTCACTTTTGCAAGTGACCGTGAAGGGATTGACAACCCCTTTATCGTGTTGGGTGCAAGTTGTTTGATTGTTTGTGTAGGTATTAGGTGATTTGTGCGTTGTCTCCTACTGGATTGATACCTTGGTTCTCAAACTGAGGGAAATACTTATCTCTACTTTGTTGCATCACCCTTTCATCTTCAAGGGAAAAACCAATGCAAGCTCAAGAAGTAGCATGGATGAAGGCCAAAGATGGCACATCATCACTCTCCTCCATGACCAAAGGGAAAATCCCATGCTCGATCATCTCGTCACCATCGCCGTGGATGAAGACCGAAGATGGCACATCATCACTCTCGCCTCCAAAGATGGAAGCATCATCCTTGCTCGCCACCATGTCACTCGCCTCCAAAGCATGTTCCTTGATTGCCTTCATAGTTGTAGTCGTCGCCGCACCGTCTTGAAAAAGAGTCGTGGTAGACTCGGCACCATCAATGACACAAGGAGGGATGGCGGTGAAGTCGAACTTGGGAATGTCGTCTTGGAGCTCGTCAGGCTTGGACATCTTGGTGGTACTACCCTCATGCTCGCCGTCTTCGAGCTTGGTCTGCAAGAAGTGTGCTTGGGGTGGAGATGCTTTAGCCTTCATGAGTTCTTGTTCTGCCTTGAGAGCACCAATGTAGTTGTCGTCGAGGGACTTGTAGTTCCCGAGGAAGATAGTCTTGGAGATGTCGTTGTGCAATCCCATCATGAAGTGGAACTTCATCAAAATGGGGTCGTCCACGCCGGCTCGTTGCAAGGCATTCTTCATCTCCTTGAAGTACACGTCCATGGACTTGGATACTTGGATGGTGTTCTCCAATTGGCGTAGAAGTTGTTCTGTGTAGGGTGGAGGCACGAACTCTCGCTAGAAAGCCCTCTTCGTCTTGGGCCAACTCATGTCGTAGTTCTCCGAAGGTGTGTGAAGCCACCATGTCGACGCGTAGTCATGGAAGTTTCTTATGGCACACTTCACTTGATCTTTGGGAGGAACTTGATATAGCTTGAGGTAGTCGTCCATTAGGCGCTCCGACTCGAGATACTCGTCGGGTTCTTGAGTCCCATATGATGGTATCTTGTAGTCATTGTCGTGGTCATAGTAGCTCGTGGAAGTCGCGGACTTGAGCTCGGGGAGCTTCTCTTGAGCATAGTCTTGAGGTGCTTGTTAGCGGAGATGGCGTATGTCCGTAGGCGAAGATGCCTTGAAGTCGCTTGGCGAAGATGCCAAGGGAGATGGTGAAGTCGTTGAGCGGTTGTTGGTGTTGAGCTCTTGACCTTCACGTTCTTATCGGTGGTGGTGTCGATGCCGATGAGACCTTGCCGGAGATGGTAGTTCGGAAGGATGTGCTCTTGAGCGTCTTCTCGAAGATTATGAAGATCTCTTGTAGGACTTGATGAGGGCTTTGATCTCCTCCATTTGAGCATCCATCTTGGCGTCCAAGTTGTTTTTCATGGCACCAAACTTGTCGTTGTTGTTGTAGATCGAAGGGGGCGTGCTTTGCCTATCCATCACAAGATTTCAGAAGAAGTGAGTAGGAAATGAGATAAACAACACCAAGTTACCTTTTCCCAAAGTTGAGGATGTATCCCATTTCACTCAATGTGAAATGAAAGAATAGTGGAATTGGTACCAGACTTGTTTACTCACACCTATCAACTAAAGCTTATGGAGTGGCTTGGTGAGGATAGTGGCACAAAAATTTGATGCAAAATGTCTGCAAGAGTCATAATGTTGAAAGAGATTCACAAATTCGCAAGCGCAACAAGTGGACCAATAGCAATATGTGGCACACGGAAACACACACACGGATAGATAAATGGGGTCGTGCAACCAAAGAATAAGCACAAAATGTGGAATCATGAAAAACGCTCGTGTTGCACAACTCAAGAGAGACGCTAGCACGATTGCTCTATAGGCGGATATGACACTTGTGCACAACCTATAAGATGCAAAATGTATCAACTTTCTATCCCAAGTATGCTATGTATGTATGGTTCCCGGTGTTCCTCTCAAGATGATCCAAGATGATCGGATATAACAATCTTATGTACAATGAGGTATGATGATATGGCTATTGCTTACAAGCTTCTTTGTTCTCTTTTTCTTTAGCTTAAAAGCTTATTCTTTTTTTTGATATGGCCACAATGCGAAATGCACAAACCAAGATAGCAATGGTGTATATGCGGGAACAATCTTGTGACAGAAGAGATGATATGATACTAAGATAATACCAATATGATATGGTATGTATGCAATGGAAAGTGTAGATCGATGATCGCTAATGTGCACAAGTAACGTTGCCGGCAATACTCAAATGGCTAGTCTCGATAGGCAAGTGACGCAGAATGGGCTAGGGATTATCAATGCAATGTTAAGGAGAATGTACAATGATGGGATACCCCGATACCAAGATGATATAGAGGTCACCGTCCGTGGTGATGATGTGTGGCGGTGTTCTTGATGTAGATACCAAGATGATGGAGACCTGTCCCTAAGTAGCCGAAACACCTTAGGAAACAGAAAAACCGCGAGCTCAAAATCTCAAATGTCAAATGTCAAATGGTGGTAGCAGAATGCGGTGGTGGTTTTGGAAGCTCAATGGGTTTGCAGAAATGCAATGATGGGTTTTGGAGTATGCAATGCAGAAGTGGAGGTTACGTTGGTGGACTATACACAATGTCAGAGTTGAAGTCACCGTCCCTAAGTAGCCGAAACACCTTAGGAGACACAACTCACAACTCAAACAAGCTCAAACAAAATTGGGATAAGTTGGGGTGGCGGAAGTGTATGGTGGACTAGGTTATGCGGAAGTGAGGGTAGTGGTTGATGATGAAGTAACCGTCCCTAAGTAGCCGAAACACCTTAAGAGACTCGATCACTACTCAAGCAACCACAAATGCTATATGGATCAAAATGGGTTAGGTTTGCGGAAGGCTACGGTGGTAGTGCAGATGATGTGTTGAAGGCCCTAGGCAAAGATGGCAAAGTTCCAAAAATTTGATGGAGTCGAATGATGGAGGTAGTATTTTTGTAGGATGGGGGATGTCAATATCTTCAAAACGAGCTAAACAACAATAAAATCGGAGTTCGGATGAATTAGTTATGGCCGAAACAAAAATCAGCCGAAGTCAAAATGTACACGTACCGGACGTCCGGTAGGTGTCGGATGTCCGGTAGTTGGACATACGGAAGGGTCAGAAATCCGATATTTCTGCTCTGTTGGGTGGTTCCTGTCGTCTGGAAAAGGTCGGACGTCTAGTTCTTCGTAAGGGTCCGGACGTCCGGTAAACGTCGGTCGTCTGGTGGGTCGGGGTCAACTCGAGATCCGAGATTCAGGACGCGATTTTGGGCGGAAATTGATGATTTTGGGGTCAAAATTGACGAGATTTCGTGGATAGAAAGTGGGGAAACTTGTGGAGATGCTAGATCCACTTGAAACCAAGAAAATCCATGGATCAAATTCAACAAAACATCATCAAACCAACAAATCACAAAAAAATTAGGGTATTTTTGGTGGGGATTTTTGAAATTTTGGGACGAAACCAAGCAAAAGATGGCTCGGAAATGGGGGTAGGGGCTCCAAATTCATGATCAACGTGGCTCATGATACCAAGATTTTGTAGGGTGGAACCCTAGGGGCTGATCTTTCACTAAATGGAGGGGATCCTACGAAGAACACGAGGGGAAACACGAGGGAAAACACTTAAGAACAAGTCTAATCACACATCCACTAGACAATCAAACACATAGGATCCAGAAGGTAAATGAACAACAAAGGGAAAGATACAAGGTAAAGTTCATCCCAAATCCAAAGGAGATGGGGGCTTGATGATCTAGATCGATCCTTCATTGAGGGGGTCTTGATATCCCTCGGGATCTTCTCCTAGATGGAGGTCTTGGCCTCCAATGGAGTGTTCTCTCTCTCTCTCTCGCTCTCTCTCTCTCTCTGTAACACCCACGATGCGGCTATATCTCCCACGTGTCGGGGCACGACTTAGGGGCATAACCGCATGGTAGGCATGTTACAAGAGGGGTAATCTTTACACATCCCATGTACTGAAATAAGGAAGGCATAAAGAGTCGGCTTACAATCGCCACTTCACACAATACATAAGTATTCATAAATCATCCAAGGTACAAACAAAGGTCCGACTATGCAACCAAAATAAAGAAAGACAACCCCAAATGCTAGATCCCCGATCGTCCCAACTGGGCCCCACTACTGATCAACGAAACAACACAACGAACACGATCTTCATCGAGCTCCCACTTGAGCTCAGTTGCGTCATCTGCACTGGTATCATCGGCACCTGCAACTGTTTTGGAAGTATCTGTGAGCCACGAGGACTCAGCAATCTCACACCCGCGAGATCAAGACTATTTAAGCTTATGGGTAGGAAAAGGGTAGTGAGGTGGAGCTGCAGCAAGCACTAAGCATATATGGTGACTAACATACGCAAATAAGAGTGAGGTGGAGCTGGTGAACTAGAAGTGATCCTGAAACTACTTACGTTGAAGCATAACACAAGAACCATGTTCACTTTCCGGACTCCACCGAAAAGAGACCATCACGGCTACACACGCGGTTGATGCATTTTAATTAAGTTAAGTGTCAAGTTTTCTACAACCGGACATTAACAAATTCCCATCTGCCCATAACTGCGGGCACGACTTTGAAAAGTTCAAACCCTGCAGGGGTGTCCCAACTTAGCCCATCACAAACTCTCACGGTCAACAAAGGATATTCCTTCTCCTAGGAAGACCCGATCAGACTCGGAATGCCGGTTATAAGACATTTCGATAATGGTAAAACAAGACCAGCAAAGCCGCCCGATGTGCCGACAAATCCCGATAGGAGTCGCACATATCTCGTTCTCAGGGCACACCGGATGGGCAAGACGTCGGGTTGGCATAGACCCTGGTTGCCCAGGGGGCGCCGAACATCGCCCAGTTTGGACCTACACTCGGAGGAGCACTGGCCCGGGGGGGTAAAATAAAGATGACCCTCGGGCTCCGGAAACCCAAGGGAAAAAAGGCTAGGTGAGGCAAATGTAAAACCAAGGTTGGGCCTTGCTGGAGGAGTTTTATTCAAAGCGAACTGTCAAGGGGTCCCCATAACACCCAACCGCGTAAGGAACACAAAATCAAGGAACATAACACCGGTACGACGGAAACTAGGGCGGCAAGAGTGGAACAAAACACCAGACATAAGGCCGAGGCTTCCACCCTTTACCAAGTATATAGATGCATTAGTTAAATAAGAGATATTGTGATATCCCAACATATCCATGTTCCAACATGGAACAATCTTCAACTTCACATGCAACTAGCAACGTTATAAGAGGGGCTGAGCAAAGCAGTAACATAGGCAAACAACGGTTTGCTAAGAAAGGTGGGTTAGAGGCTTGACATGGCAATATGGGAGGCATGATATAGCAAGTGGTAGGTATCGCGGCATAGCAATAGAGCGAACAACTAGCAAGCAAAGATAGAAGTGATTTCGAGGATATGGTCATCTTGCTTAAGATCCCGCAAGGAAGAAGAATGAGTCCATGAAGAAGACAAACGGACAAAGTCGAACGAATCCTCACAAACACGACGTTATCGGAACTAACCCGAAGAAGCAACACTGGAAAGAAGCAAACAACATAGTAAACAACCATCACATAAGGATGGCATGATGCACAACCAAGTATGATGCATGTCTAGTTTAAATAGGCATGGCATGGCAAAGTGCACAAACAACAGTACAAATTAAGTGAAGCGCAATATGCAACGAGTTGCATATTGACGAAACACCACATGACTTATTTAGTTCTCTCTCGGTTATGTACCCAACAATATAAAATGTTGTTAAACATGGCAAGAGGGTGTAGCATAAGTAAACTACACAGTTAAGCATTTTAAATGTGGCCGGAAACATCAAACAACAATTCCGATAAATCCCCATATGCATTTAGCAAATTAGTGCAAACAACAATTTTAAATATTCTTCATGTTGTTACCATGATGCGGATGACATGTGCAAGTTTTATGCAATTTTTATTAAAAGTTAACATGAGCATATTATGAAGCATTTTTCACCGTGGTGGAAAGAAAGGGTGCCACGGCGATGAATCCAAAAATGATGCCATAACACCATATCGGTTCCGGTAGCTCATGGAGATACCAATGCAAAGGAAGTGTGGCGGGAGCGTGCAAAAGATGGTGGGGTGATCCCGGTAACCGGGTCCCCACGAGTTAGTGGCAGAAGAGGAGGACCGAGCAAGTGACAACTCAGACACAGTGCAAACATAGGGTGCAACTCATACATCACGCAACATTCGTCCACGGCGGTCGTCTCGACGTTATACCTTTGAAGCGTGCATTATCGGAGCGGTTCGAGTTTGACGGAATGTAGTTGTTCTCACGACGGTAGTCGTTCACTTCATAGTGGAAGTATTTGTTCACATTCATAGTGGAAGTAGTCGTTCATATTCGTTTCGGAAAGGTACTTGACGAAACCAACGTCTTCGAGGCGCCGGTAGTTGTACACTTGGTTACGTCAGATCCATGACAACGGTAGTGGTACACGTTTTCGGGAAGTAGTTTACGGCGATGGTAGTCAAACTTGCTGATCCGAGGGGTACTTGGTGGTCTCGATCTTGGCGTCGGTAGATCTACATGTTGGTGGTAGTCGAACTTGGCATATCCAAGATTTTCGGTGCAACAGTAGTCGTACACACATTCGAAGAGGAACTCGGCGTATCCATGTACTTGGCGGATGCAAGCAGCAGTACAGGGCTGGCAGAGGCGACGCAGGGCCCACGCGGAAGGTTGAAACAGTCAACGGGCGAAGCGGGACTTAGCGCTGGCTCGCGGCTCCATGTTGCGAGACAAAGCAGGGGCGCAGCGCGGCGGAACTGCGATGGCTTGACGCAAGCAGGGCGCCGCGGCTCCGGGAATGTGGCGGGGCGGCAGAGCCGCAGGGGAAGCCGAGATCCACCGGATCCTGGCAGAGCACGCCGGCGGCGACGTCATTCGGTGGAGAAGCACGGAGCGGCCACGACGATGGTGGCGCGGAAGGTGAAGCTGGTGAAGGATCTTGAGGGCGCGGGTGCCATGGCGGTGAGCGACGAGCTGCTGCTGCTCGATGCAAACAGAGGCAGCCAGGGGACGGAGTTGGAGGACTACGCTCCCGCGGTTGAAGACGAACGACGACGGTGCGACACTCCAGGAGGCAGCAGGGCGCGGGGACGGCAGGGGCATGGTCTCCGGGGCTCGTCCATGGCGGCCCTGACCTCCGGAGCACAACGGAGCGGCGAGGAGGGGTTTCTCCGGCGAGCAGCAGGATGGAGTGAACGGCGAGACTTGGCGGTTGAGGACACTGGTTGTGCGGCGTGAGGGAGGAGAGGCCGGAGAGACGAGGAGCCAAAGGATGGCGAGGAAGAGGGAGCTCCTCTCCCTGGCGCGAGGAGGGAGACGAGTGGGGCGGAAAAAGGATCGAGCCGAGGCTCACCTGGCGGCGCAAGCGAGGGGGAAACGGGAGAGATGGGGATCGGGGCTAGGGTTAAGAAGAGAGGGTGGTCAGCTGGGCCTGGTTGAGCAAATGGGCCGGTCTGGTTGGTCAGGCCCAAGAGGCCGGCGGCGCAGGATCTCTCTCCCTCTCTCCCTCATATTCTTCTCTCTACTTCAATGGAACATAAGCTTGGAAGAAATACCAAGAGAGATTGGAGAGGAGTTTGGCCAGGAAGTTAATTTTCTCAGACTCACAAAAATAAGCTTGTTCCAAGAAAATTGGAGTGGGCAAGATTGCAAGGTTTACATTTGAATTTAATTCAAATGGTTCGAACAAGGAGTAGGAATCCGAAGTTTCCAAAAAATGTTGAACATTTAGGAAGAGTCTCGATAAAACGATAAAATTATATGAGGACAAGTCGGAGACCAAGAATTGAGATAGCAAAGGTATTGGGATTTATTTGCAAGTGTGTTATGATGAATTCCAAAAATGGAATATTTAATATAGCTCCCTAATATTGGGAGGGTATGTTGTAAAGAGAATCACCATGTGACTTCCCTCGGTTTAAATGGACGAAAGATCCATGCAATTTATTTAGTTGAGTTAAAAAAACAAATGACATGATGACATGAGGCAATGCAAATGATGCAATGACGGATGCAACAAACCAACAACTCACACGACGAAACTCGGAAAAACATAGAAGGTGTCTGAAGCTCCGGTCTTGGGGCGTCACAACACTCCACCACTACGAGAGGATCTCGTCCCGAGATCTAGGATGGCACTTGAGAGAAAACGAAAGATGAAGAGTTAAAACAAAGTTGCTTCTTTGACAAACGAGTGAAACCACGAACCTTGGGAGGTTGAACAAATTGAAAGAAAGAATACAACGAAGATGAACGAAGTTGAAAACAATCCGTTAGAAAAGAGGAACAAGGAACATTACGGGAACCTTGTAGGTTGAAAGACATAAGAAAAGGGCTACAATGGACAAAAAGTACATGCAAGCACTCCGGTTGAAACAAGATGTACAAGGAACGATAAAAAATCAATTACGACAACACTCCGGTTGGAAAACAGATGCGAGACTTGATACGATGAAAAGAGCTTGAAGAGATGACACAACACTCCTGTTAAATGGATAAGTACGAAAAAACATGATCTTTGACAAAACGAGATGATGGGTGAATTGAGCAATAATACAATGCCTCCGGAATGAAAGTAAGAATGGAATCAAAACAACGGAGGAGAAAACCACATCTTCTGCCTCAAATGAGCTTGAAAAAAATCTTTAGGAGAAGAGTCGCATGGAGTTGTTGAAAAACCACCAACGAAAAGTGTAAGCTTGTTGTGGGCTTATGGAAAACATCTCGAATTCTTGAGGTGAAATTCTGCCACTAACGAAACAATAGATTTGATTGATATCAACAAGGAGACGAGAAACTTATTCCACCGGGAGGATAAATGAAGAACTTGGGTCATTTATAAGCACCATAAATAGCAACAATCCTTAGGGAAAGTTTTAGGTGAAATATAACCCAAGATAACTCCAACGAGGAGATTGATGGTTTGAGAAGAGTTCATGCTCGAAGAAATTGATGGGTTTAACTATCTCATTCTTGACAACTGTTGAATCATGAAATATGAACTCAAATTGTCATGAATGACATAACACCACCTCAAAAGATAAGGTTGAAAGGAGTGCACTTCGGAATGCAAGATGAATAAGGCTTGAACTCCTCAAAACAAAACATGTGTTGAGCACCATGTTTATTTGAGAGTATAACTTGGCGGATCATAACTTCGAGAGAAAACTTGAAGAACAATTGAAGAATGAAAAGAATCCTTGACGAACCACCATGAAGAAACTCTCGAAGAACTCGGGATAGATAAAAGAAGGTCGCAAGAAAAAGAAACTTGAAAAGAATAAGATGAATCCTTGCATTGATTAAATGGAGCTTCGCGATGATATAACCGAGAAAAACTTGGAACTCCGGAAAACAAAGATGAACAATTGAAACTAATAATTTGATGAGCCTCTGGAATAAGGAGTTGAATTTACTCGATGAAACAAGAATAAGAATTACATTATGCTTATCCTTCCCCAATTTAAATTGATGACAAGCAACGGATTTGGCATACTACTTATTCTCGTAGAAAGGATTAAGAGGGATATAGCGCAAACTTGAGAAAGGACTTCAACGAACCACCGGTAGGATTGGAAAGAACGAATGAATTGGTATGATAACGAAGGAAAAGAACTCTTGAACGAACCACCGTAAGAATTGAAAATGAACGTAGCAAAGGCACAATTCACCGGGAAGAATTGAAAAAATGAATGAAGATACTTGATGGAATTTAGATACAAGTGAAACGAAGAGATCATGAACTGACTAGAGAATACTTGAGCGATGCACTGGTAAGATTTTGAGAATGAGAGTTGAAATTTGAGAATGAATAAACCCGAAATGATGGCCTCTGGAGAATCAAACTGAAAAGACTCCTGAATTGCTTCGGATGGGTGAAAAGAATTCTCACAATTGAAAACAATTATGAGAGGATGGCATAACGCTAGAACCATGAATCTTCGAGAGACCGGAGCAAGATTTAGAGGAAACACTTCTTCAGTCTTGAAATGTTGAGAATGACGATGAGAAACACCACCATGAATTGTTGAGGCACTCCGGAATAATGAAGAATAAAAAGGTTGAATCAACAATGAAAAGAATTTGAAAGATCTTGGAGAAAGACATATGACTGATGATAATTCATTCTTATGTCAAACTTTGAAATGAATTTGAGAATAACTCCGGAAAAATAAGAAGAGTTAGGTAAGATCCTGGGAAAAGACCTGTGGGTTAGGGCCCACTCAAAAGAGACATCGTTGAACAGATTACCGAGGAAGAAATAATGCACCGGTTGATTTAAATGGCTTGAACAAGATATCCACCTCGAAATAACTTGAATGGATTGAGAATGGCAACTAATCTTCCGAGATATCTTCGCACTCCGGAACAAATGAATAGTTAGAGGTGAATGATTAAGAGGTGCACCGGCATGAGAAAACATTTGAAACAAGGAAAGGACATGATTGACAAAGCTTGACTTGAATCCACCAGAGAAGAAAAGGAGAATGGAGAATGATGAACTAGTAGAGCATCTTCATGAGAATCACCAGGTAAGAACTTTGAAGGAAAAGAATGAAGAAACTTCACATCAATAAAAGGGTACTTGAATAAGAAATCTGAGTCCTTGAAGAAAAAGGGTGGGAGGGCGGGAAAACAAAGGCAACTTGGGGACGGATGAAATGGGCAACGTTGGGAAAAAATTGAGATTGGATCTTGCGAATGGAAAAAATGATAGGATCATCATGAAGAGAATCGCACCGGTTGGAAAGAATTGACATGACAACCTCGATGATAAAGAAGGATTGGTATTCACATAGAAGTATGAGAACACCGCTTAGGAAAAATATGGAATCAACACTTGACATTGAAGCAACTCGAATACCACAAACCAAAACAAAAACAAAGGATTTGCTTGTAGAATAAGCCGGAACAAACATATGATAGAGATTTTGTCCGAAGTTTTGTAGTGGGGCCCACACCGGCTCGATTGTACAGCACCATCATGTACAAGGCAGTGCACATGACATACGAAGCGGCCCCGAGTCAGCATAGCCAAGGACTCTTTAAGACACAACGAGACCACTGTAAAACCGACCGTGAATAGGCGGACCACTAGACGTCGAACCCCAATCTCATATCATGCATCTGTCGGAAAGATATCCTAGGAGCTACTTGAATTCCCACTTATAAACTCCCGAAACTTTCTGGTTATGCAATCAGGTGTTGGGGATACAGGGGAAGCATAATATCTCACCCAAACTAACAATACCTACATCCAGCTGTATCCATCCTTCAACACATAACCAAGAAACCTTTGGAAATCATTTACCTCAACCTTCGAAAAGCATCCGTTATATGAGTTATGGCAATACTCCCGAACTCCCACCCCAGTACTGGGTGGCATCGAGATTATCTCACCAACAACTGCCTAAAAGAGATTTCCGATGTCGGCGAACTCAGGTATTCCTGAACTACAACGATAAAATTGTGACGACAACACCTCGGAGCTCAACTCCCTGGGACACTGCCACAACCCCTAAATATCAGGAGGCACCAAGAACAATGTTCTCGTCACAAAACCATCAGAACGATTCCAAGATACCCGCGTGATCCTAATTTTTTTCATGAAATTTGAGGAGAGAAGAGTCAAAACTCTACGTCAGGAGGCCTCACCAGAGCGACAAAGGGACTGAGGAGTAAAAAGAATCCTACTCTCTGATATATATAATCCTAAGACTCAAAACATTTTCTTCTAGACTCAACAATGTCAGCGATTCGATCAAGCAGGGGGCTCCTAAGTCGGGGAAAGCTCTGATACCAACTTGTAACACCCACGATGCGGCTATATCTCCCACGTGTCGGGGCACGACTTAGAGGCATAACCGCATGGTAGGCATGTCACAAGAGGGGTAATCTTTACACATCCCATGTACTGAAATAAGGAAGGGATAAAGAGTCGGTTTACAATCGCCACTTCACACAATACATAAGTATTCATACATCATCCAAGGTACAAACAAAGGTCCGACTATGGAACCAAAATAAAGAAAGACAGCCCCAAATGCTAGATTCTCGGTTGTCCCAACTAGGCTCCACTACTGATCAACGAAACAATGCAACGAACATGATCTTCATCGAGCTCCCACTTGAGCTCAGTTGCGTCATCTGCACTGGTATCATTGGCACCTGCAACTGTTTGGAAGTATCTGTGAGCCACAGGGACTCAGCAATCTCACACCCGTGAGATCAAGACTTTTTAAGCTTATGGGTAGGAAAAGGGTAGTGAGGTGGAGCTGCAGCAAGCACTAAGCATATATGGTGACTAACATACGCAAATAAGAGCGAGAAGAGAAGCAACGCAGCGGTCGTGAACTAGAAGTGATCAAGAAGTGATCATGAAACTACTTACGTTCAAGCATAACAAAAGAACCGTGTTCACTTTCCGGACTCTGCCGGAAAGAGACCATCACGGCTACACACGCGGTTGATGCATTTTAATTAAGTTAAGTGTCAAGTTTTCTACAACCAGACATTAACAAATTCCCATCTGCCCATAACCGCGGGTACGGCTTTCGAAAGTTCAAACCCTGCAGGGGTGTCCCAACTTAGCCCATCACAAGCTCTCACGGTCAACGAAGGATATTCCTTCTCCCAGGAAGACCCGATCAAACTTGGAATCCTAGTTACAAGACATTTCGACAATGGTAAAACAAGACGAGCAAAGCCGCCCGACGTGCTAACAAATCCCGATAGGAGTCGCGTGTATCTCGTTCTCAGGGCACACCGGGTGGGCAAGACGTCGGGTTGGCATAGACCCTGGTTGCCCAGGGGGCGCCGAACATCGCCCAGTTTGGACCTACACTCGGAGGAGCACTGGCCCGGGGGGGTAAAATAAAGATGACCCTCGGGCTCCGGAAACCCAAGGGAAAAAAGGCTAGGTGGGGCAAATGTAAAACCAAGGTTGGGCCTTGCTGGAGGAGTTTTATTCAAAGCGAACTGTCAAAGGGTCCCCATAACAACCAACCGCATAAGGAACGCAAAATCAAGGAACATAACACCGGTATGCCTGAAACTAGGGCGGCAAGAGTGGAACAAAACACCAGGCATAAGGCCGAGCTTTCCACCCTTTACCAAGTATATAGATACATTAATTAAATAAGAGATATTGTGATATCCCAACATATCCATGTTCCAACATGGAACAATCTTCAACTTCACCTGCAACTAGCAACACTATAAGAGGGGCTGAGCAAAGCGGCAACATAGCCAAACAACGGTTTGCTAGGAAAGGTGGGTTAGAGGCTTGACATGGCAATATGGGAGGCATGATATAGCAAGTGGTAGTGTTGGGGAACGTAGTAATTTCAAAAAATTTCCTACGCACACGCAAGATCATGGTGATGTATAGCAACGAGAGGGGATAGTATGATCTACGTACCTTGTAGATCGACAATGGAAGCGTTTGGTTGATGTAGTCGTACGTCTCCACGGCCCGACCGATCAAGCACCGAAACTATGGCACCTCCGAGTTCTAGCACACGTTCAGCTCGATGACGATCCCCGGTCTCCGATCCAGCAAAGTGTCGGGGAAGAGTTCCGTCAGCACGACGGCGTGGTGACGATCTTGATGTACTACTGCAGCAGGGCTTCGCCTAAGTACCGCTACAATATTATCGAGGACTATGGTGGAAGGGGGCACCGCACACGGCTAAGAATATGATCACGTGGATCAACTTGTGTCTCTCTGGGGTGCCCCTGCCTCCGTATATAAAGGCCAAGGGGGGAGGCCGGCCGGCCATCATAGGGCGCGCCAGGAGGAGTCCTACTCCCTCCGGGAGTAGGACTTCTCCCCCAATCCTAGATGGAATAGGATTCGCGAGGTGGGAAAAGAGAGAGAGAGAAGGAAGGGGGCGCCGACCACCTCTCTCCTTGTCCTATTCGGACTAGGGGGGAGGGGCGTGCGGCCCAGCCCTGGCCGCCTCTCCTCTTCTTCCACTAAGGCCCATTAAGGCCCATGTACCTCCCGGGGGGTTCCGGTAACCTCCCGGTACTCCGGTAAAATCCCGATTTCACCCGGAACACTTCCGATATCCAAATATAGGCTTCCAATATATCAATCTTTATGTCTCGACCATTTAGAGACTCCTCGTCATGTCCATGATCACATCCGGGACTCCGAACAAACTTTGGTACATCAAATTGCATAAACTCATAATATAACTGTCATCGTAACCTTAAGCGTGCGGACCCTACGGGTTCGAGAACAATGTAGACATGACCGAGACACGTCTCCGGTCAATAACCAATAGCGGAACCTGGATGCTCATATTGGCTCCTACATATTCTACGAAGATCTTTATCGGTCAGACCGCATAACAACATATGTTGTTCCATTTGTCATCGGTATGTTACTTGCCCGAGATTCGATCGTCGGTATTCCAATACCTAGTTCAATCTCGTTACCAGCAAGTCTCTTTACTCGTTCTGTAATACATCATCCCACAACTAACTCATTAGTTGCAATGCTTGCAAGGCTTAAGTGATGTGCATTACCGAGAGGGCCCAGAGATACCTCTCCGACAATCGGAGTGACAAATCCTAATCTCGAAATACGCCAACCCAACATGTACCTTTGGAGACACCTGTAGAGCTCCTTAATAATCACCCAGTTACGTTGTGACGTTTGGTAGCACACAAAGTGTTCCTCTGGTAAACAGGAGTTGCATAATCTCATAGTCATAGGAACATGTATAAGTCATGAAGAAAGCAATAGCAACATACTAAACGATCGGGTGCTAAGCTAATGGAATGGGTCATGTCAATCAGATCATTCACTTAATGATGTGATCCCGTTAATCAAATAACAACTCATTGTTCATGGTTAGGAAACATAACCATCTTTGATTAATGAGCTAGTCAAGTAGAGGCATACTAGTGACACTTTGTTTGTCTATGTATTCACACATGTATTATGTTTCCGGTTAATACAATTCTAGCATGAAAATAAACATTTATCATGATATAAGGAAATAAATAATAACTTTATTATTGCCTCTAGGGCATATTTCCTTCAGTCTCCCACTTGCACTAGAGTCAATAATCTAGATTACACAGTAATGATTCTAACACCCATGGAGCCTTGGTGCTGATCATGTTTTGCTCGTGGAAGAGGCTTAGTCAACGGGTCTGCAACATTCAGATCCGTATGTATCTTGCAAATCTCTATGTCTCCCACCTGGACTAGATCCCGGATGGAATTGAAGCGTCTCTTGATGTGCTTGGTTCTCTTGTGAAATATGGATTCCTTTGCCAAGGCAATTGCACCAGTATTGTCACAAAAGATTTTCACTGGACCCGATGCACTAGGTATGACACCTAGATCGGATATGAACTCCTTCATCTAGACTCCTTCATTTGCTGCTTCCGAAGCAGCTATGTACTCCGCTTCACATGTAGATCCCGCTACAACGCTTTGTTTAGAGCTGCACCAACTGACAGCTCCACCGTTTAATGTAAACACGTATCCGGTTTGCGATTTAGAATCGTTCGGATCAGTGTCGAAGCTTGCATCAACGTAACCTTTTACGATGAGCTCTTTGTCACCTCCATATATGAGAAACATATCCTTAGTCCTTTTCAGGTATTTCAGGATGTTCTTGACCGCTGTCCAGTGATCCACTCCTGGATTACTTTGGTACCTCCCTGCTAGACTTATAGCAAGGCACACATCAGGTCTGGTACACAGCATTGCATACATGATAGAGCCTATGGCTGAAGCATAGGGAACATCTTTCATATTCTCTCTATCTTCTGAAGTGGTCGGGCATTGAGTCTTACTCAACTTCACACCTTGTAACACAGGCAAGAACCCTTTCTTTGCTTGATCCATTTTGAACTTCTTCAAAACTTTGTCAAGGTATGTGGTTTGTGAAAGTCCAATTAAGCGTCTTGATCTATCTCTATAGATCTTAATGCCTAATATGTAAGCAGCTTCACCGAGGTCTTTCATTGAAAAACTCTTATTCAAGTATCCCTTTATGCTATCCAGAAATTCTACATCATTTCCAATTAGTAATATGTCATCCACATATAATATCAGAAATGCTACAGAGCTCCCACTCACTTTCTTGTAAATACAGGCTTCTCCAAAAGTCTGTATAAAACCAAATGCTTTGATCACACTATCAAAACATTTATTCCAACTCCGAGAGGCTTGCACCAGTCCATAAATGGATCGCTGGAGCTTGCACACTTTGTTAGCTCCCTTTGGATCGACAAAACCTTCTGGTTACATCATATACAACTCTTCTTCCAGAAATCCATTCAGGAATGCAGTTTTGACATCCATCTGCCAAATTTCATAATCATAAAATGCGGCAATTGCTAACATGATTCGGACAGACTTAAGCATCGCTACGGGTGAGAAGGTCTCATCGTAGTCAATCCCTTAAACTTGCCGAAAACCTTTTGCGACAAGTCGAGCTTTGTAGACAGTAATATTACCGTCAGCGTAAGTCTTCTTCTTGAAGATCCATTTATTCTCAATTGCTTGCCGATCATCGGGCAAGTCAACCAAAGTCCATACTTTGTTCTCATACATGGATCCCATCTCAGATTTCATGGCTTCAAGCCACTTTGCGGAATCTGGGCTCACCATCGCTTCTTCATAGTTCGTAGGTTCATCATGATCTAGTATCATGACTTCCAGAACGGGATTACCGTACCACTCTGGCGCGGATCTTACTCTGGTTGATCTACGAGGTTCAGTAGTATCTTGTTCTGAAGTTTCATGATCATCATCATTAGCTTCCTCACTAACTGGTGTAGGTGTCACAGAAACAGTTTTCTGTGATGTACTACTTTCCAATAAGGGAGCAGGTACAGTTACCTCGTCAAGTTCTACTTTCCTCCCACTCACTTCTTTCGAGAGAAACTCCTTCTCCAGAAAGTTTCCGAATTTAGCAACAAAAGTCTTGCCTTCGGATCTGTGATAGAAGGTGTATCCAATAGTCTCCTTTGGATATCCTATGAAGACACATTTCTCCGATTTGGGTTCGAGCTTATCAGGTTGAAGCTTTTTCACATAAGCATCGCAGCCCCAAACTTTCAGAAACGACAACTTTGGTTTCTTGCCAAACCACAGTTCATAAGGCGTCGTTTCAACGGATTTTGATGGTGCCCTATTTAACGTGAATGCGGCCGTCTCTAGAGCGTATCCCCAAAACGATAGCGGTAAATCAGTAAGAGAGATCATAGATCGCACCATATCTAGTAAAGTACGATTACGACGTTCGGACACACCATTACGCTGTGGTGTTCTGGGTGGCGTGAGTTGCGAAACTATTCCACAAATTTTCAAATGTACACCAAACTCGTAACTCAAATATTCTCCTCCACGATCAGATCGTAGAAACTTCATTTTCTTGTTACGATGATTTTCAACTTCACTCTAAAATTCTTTGAACTTTTCAAACGTTTCAGACTTATGTTTCATTAAGTAGATATACCCATATCTGCTTAAGTCATCTGTGAAGGTGAGAAAATAACGATATCCGCCACGAGCCTCAATATTCATTGGACCACATACATCTGTATGTATGATTTCCAACAAATCTATTGCTCTCTCCATAGTACCGGAGAACGGGGTTTTGGTCATCTTGCCCATGAGGCACGGTTCGCAAGTACCAAGTGATTCATAATCAAGTGGTTCCAAAAGTCCATCAGTATGGAGTTTCTTCATGCGCTTTACACCGATATGACCTAAACGGCAGTGCCACAAATATGTTGCACTATCATTATCAACTCTGCATCTTTTGACTTCAACATTATGAATATGTGTGTTACTACTATCGAGATTCAACAAGAATAGACCACTCTTCAAGGGTGCATGACCATAAAAGATATTACTCATATAAATAGAACAACCATTATTCTCTGATTTAAATGAATAACCGTCTCGCATCAAACAAGATCCAGATATAATGTTCATGCTTAACGCTGGCACCAAATAACAATTATTTAGGTCTAATATTAATCCCGAAGGTAGATGTAGAGGTAGCGTGCCGACTGCGATCACATTGACTTTGGAACCGTTTCCCACGCGCATCGTCACCTCGTCCTTAGCCAATCTTCGCTTAATCCGTAGTCCTTGTTTCGAGTTGCAAATATTAGCAACAGAACCAGTATCAAATACCCAGGTGCTACTGCGAGCATTAGTAAGGTACACATCAATAACATGTATATCACATATACCTTTGTTCACCTTGCCATCCTTCTTATCCGCCAAATACTTGGGGCAGTTCCGCTTCCAGTGACCAGTCTGCTTGCAATAGAAGCACTCAGTTTCAGGCTTAGGTCCAGGTTTGGGTTTCTTCTCTTGTGTAGCAACTTGCTTGCCGTTCTTTTTGAAGTTCCCCTTCTTCCCTTTGCCCTTTTTCTTGAAACTAGTGGTCTTGTTGACCATCAACACTTGATGCTCCTTCTTGATTTCTACCTCCGCAGCTTTCAGCATTGCGAAGAGCTCGGGAATAGTCTTATTCATCCCTTGCATATTATAGTTCATCACGAAGCTCTTGTAGCTTGGTGGCAGTGATTGGAGAATTCTTTCAATGACGCAATCATCTGGAAGATTAACTCCCAATTGAATCAAGTGATTATTATACCCAGACATTTTGAGTATATGCTCACTGACAGAACTGTTCTCCTCCATCTTGCAGCTATAGAACTTATTGGAGACTTCATATCTCTCAATCCGGGCATTTGCTTGAAATATTAACTTCAACTCCTGGAACATCTCATATGTTCCATGACGTTCAAAACGTCGTTGAAGTCCTGATTCTAAGCCGTAAAGCATGGCACACTCAACTATTGAGTAGTCATCAGCTTTGCTCTGCCAGACGTTCATAACATCCGGCGTTGCTCCTGCAGCAGGCCTGGCACCCAGCGGTGCTTCCAGGACGTAATTCTTCTATGCAGCAATGAGGATAATCCTCAAGTTACAGACCCAGTCCGTGTAATTGCTACCATCATCTTTCAACTTTGCTTTCTCTAGGAACGCATTAAAATTCAACGGAAAAACAGCAGGAGCCATCTATCTACAATCAAACATAAACAAGCAAGATACTTATCAGGTACTAAGTTTCATGATAAATTTAAGTTCAGTTAATTTACTTAAAGAACTCCCACTTAGATAGACATCCCTCTAATCCTCTAAGTGATTAGGTGATCCAAATCAACTAAACCATGTCCGATCATCACGTGAGATGGAGTAGTTTCATTGGTGAACATCACTATGTTGATCATATCTACTATATGATTCACGCTCGACCTTTCGGTCTCCGTGTTCCGAGGCCATATATGTATATGCTTGGCTCATCAAGTATAACCTGAGTATTCCGCGTGTGCAACTATTTTGCACCCGTTGTATTTGAACGTAGAGCCTATCACACCCGATCATCACGTGGTGTCTCAGCACGAAGAACTTTCGCAACAGTGCATACTCAGGGAGAACACTTCTTGATAATTAGTGAGAGATCATCTTATAATGCTACCGTCAATCAAAGCAAGATAAGATGCATAAAAGATAAACATCACATGCAATCAATATAAGTGATATGATATGGCCATCATCATCTTGTGCTTGTGATCTCCATCTCCGAAGCACCGTCGTGATTACCATCGTCACCGGCGCGACACCTTGATCTCCATCGTAGCATCGTTGTCGTCTCGCCAAGCTTGTGCTTCCACGACTATCGCTACCGTTTAGTGATAAAGTAAAGCATTACAGCACGATTGCATTGCATACAATAAAGCGACAACCATATGGCTCCTGCCAGTTGCCGATAACTCGGTTACAAAACATGATCATCTCATACAATAAAATTTAGCATCATGTCTTGACCATATCACATCACAACATGCCCTACAAAAACAAGTTAGACGTCCTCTACTTTGTTGTTGCAAGTTTTGCGTGGCTGCTACGGGCTTAAGCAAGAACCAATCTTACCTACGCATCAAAACCACAATGATAGTTTGTCAAGTTGGTGCTGTTTTAACCTTCGCAAGGTCCGGGCTTAGCCACACTCGGTTCAACTAAAGTTGGAGAAACTGCCACCCGCAAGCCACCTATGTGCAAAGCACGTCGGGAGAACCGGTCTCGCGTAAGCGTACGCGTAAGGTTGGTCCGGGCCGCTTCGTCCAACAATACCGCCGAACCAAAGTATGACATGCTGGTAAGCAGTCTGACTTATATCGCCCACAACTCACTTGTGTTCTACTCATGCATATAACATCAACATATAAAACCTAGGCTCGGATGCCACTGTTGGGGAACGTAGTAATTTCAAAAAAATTCCTACGCACACGCAAGATCATGGTGATGCATAGCAACGAGGGGAGAGTGTGATCTACGTACCCTTGTAGATCGACAACGGAAGCGTTTAGTTGATGTAGTCGTACGTCTCCATGGCCCGACCGATCAAGCACCGAAACTACGGCACCTCCGAGTTCTAGCACACGTTCAGCTCGATGACGATCCCCAGACTCCGATCCAGCAAAGTGTCGGGGAAGAGTTCCGTCAGCACGATGGCGTGGTGACGATCTTGATGCACTACCGTCGCAGGGCTTCGCCTAAGCACCGCTACAATATTATCGAGGACTATGGTGGAAGGGGGCACCGCACACGGCTAAGAGTATGATCACGTGGATCAACTTGTGTCTCTCTGGGGTGCCCCTGCCTCCGTATATAAAGGACCAAGGGGGGGGAGGCCGGTCGGCCATCATAGGGCGCGCCAGGAGGAGTCCTACTCCCTCCGGGAGTAGGACTTCTCCCCCAATCCTAGTTGGAATAGGATTCGCGAGGTGGGAAAAGAGAGAGAGAGAAGGAAGGGGGCGCCGGCCACCTCTCTCCTTGTCCTATTCGGACTAGGGGGGAGGGGCGAGCGGCCCAGCCCTGGCCGCCTCTCCTCTTCTTCCACTAAGGCCCATTAAGGCCCATGTACCTCCCGGGGGGTTCCGGTAACCTCCCGGTACTCCGGTAAAATCCCGATTTCACCCGAAACACTTCTGATATCCAAATATAAGCTTCCAATATATCAATCTTTATGTCTCGACCATTTCGAGACTCCTCGTCATGTCCGTGATCACATCCGGGACTCCGAACAAACTTCGGTACATCAAAATGCATAAACTCATAATATAACTGTCATCATAACCTTAAGCGTGCGGACCCTACGGGTTCGAGAACAATGTAGACATGACCGAGACACGTCTCCGATCAATAACCAATAGCGGAACCTGGATGCTCATATTGGCTCCTACATATTCTACGAAGATCTTTATCGGTCAGACCGCATAACAACATATGTTGTTCCCTTTGTCATCGGTATGTTACTTGCCCGAGATTCGATCGTCGGTATTCCAATACCTAGTTCAATCTCGTTACCAGCAAGTCTCTTTACTCGTTCTGTAATACATCATCCCGCAACTAACTCATTAGTTGCAATGCTTGCAAGGCTTAAGTGATGTGCATTACCGAGAGGGCCCAGAGATACCTCTCCGACAATCAGAGTGACAAATCCTAATCTCGAAATACGCCAACCCAACATGTACCTTTGGAGACACCTGTAGAGCTCCTTTATAATCACCCAGTTACGTTGTGACGTTTGGTAGCACACAAAGTGTTCCTCTGGTAAACGGGAGTTGCATAATCTCATAGTCATAGGAACATGTATAAGTCATGAAGAAAGCAATAGCAACATACTAAACGATCGGGTGCTAAGCTAATGGAATGGGTCATGTCAATTAGATCATTCACTTAATGATGTGATCCCGTTAATCAAATAACAACTCCTTGTTCATGGTTAGGAAACATAACCATCTTTGATTAACGAGCTAGTCAAGTAGAGGCATACTAGTGACACTTTGTTTGTCTATGTATTCACACATGTATTATGTTTCCGGTTAATACAATTCTAGCATGAATAATAAACATTTATCATGATATAAGGAAATAAATAATAACTTTATTATTGCCTCTAGGGCATATTTCCTTCAGTAGGCATCGCGGCATAGCAATAGAGTGAACAACTGGCAAGCAAAGATAGAAGTGATTTCGAAGGTATGGTCATCTTGCATGAGATCCTGCAAGGAAGAAGAATGAGTCCCTGAAGAAGACAAACGGACGTAGTCGAACGAATCCTCACAAATGTGACGTTATCGGAACTAACCTGAAGAAGCAACACCGGAAAGAAGAAAACAACATAGTAAACAACCATCACATAAGCATGGCATGATGCACAACCAAGTATGATGCATGTCCGGTTTAAATAGGCATGGCATGGCAAAGTGCACAAACAACACTACAAATTAAGTGGAGCTCAATATGCAACGAGTTGCATATATTCGAAACACCACATGACTTATTTAGTTCTATCTCGGTTATGTACCCAGCAATATTAAATGTTGTTAAACATGGCAAGAAGGTGAAGCATAAGTAAACTACACAGTTAAGCATTTTAAATGAGGCCGGAAACATCAAACCACAATTTCGGTAAATCCCATATGCATTTAGCAAATTAATGCAGACAACAATTTTAAATATTCTTGATGTTCTTACCATGATGCGGATGACATGTGCAAGTTTTATGCAATTTTTATTAAAAGTTAACATGAGCATATTATGAAGCATTTGTCACCGTGGTGGAAAGAAAGGGTGCCACGGCGATGAATCCGAAAATGATGCCACAACACCATATTGGTTCCGGTAGCTCATGGAGATACCGGTGCAAAGGAAGTGTGGCGGGAGCATGCAAAAGATGGTGGGGTGATCCCGGTAACCGGGTCCCCACGAGTTAGCGGCAGAAGAGGTGGACCGAGAAAGTGACAACTTGGACACGGTGCAAACATAGGGTGCAACTCATACATCACGCAATATTCGTCCACGGCGGTCGTCTCGACGTTATACCTCCGGAGCGTGCATTATCGGAGCGGTTCGAGTTTGACGGAATGTAGTTGTTCTCGCGACGGTAGTCGTTCACGTTCATAGTGGAAGTAGTCGTTCACGTTCGTAGTGGAAGTAGTCGTTCACATTCGTTTCGGAGAGGTACTTGACGAAACCAATGTCTTCGGGGCACCGGTAGTTGTACACTTGGTTACGTCAGATCCACGACGACGATAGTGGTACACGTTTTCGGGAAGTAGTTTACGACGATGGTAGTCGAACTTGCTGATCCGAGGGGTACTTGGTGGTCCCAATCTTGGCGTCGGTAGATGTACATGTTGGTGGTAGTCGAACTTGGCATATGCAAGGTCTTCGATGCTACAGTAGTCGTACACACATTCGGAGAGGAACTCGGCATATCCATGTACTTGGCGGATGCAAGCAGCAGTACAGGGCTGGCAGAGGCGACGCAGGGCCCACACGGAAGGTTGAAATAGTCAACGGGCGAAGCGGGACTTGGCGCTGGCTCGCGGCTCCACGTAGCGACACAAAGCAGGGGCGCATCGCGGCGGAACTGCAGCGGCTTGACGCAAGCAGGGCACCGCGGCTCCGGGAACGTGGCGGGGCGGCAGAGCCACAGGGGAAGCCGAGATCCACCGGATCCTGGCAGAGCATGCCGGCGGCGACATCATTCGGTGGAGAAGCCCGAAGCGGCCACGGCGATGGTGGCTCGGAAGGCGAAGCTGGCGAAGGAGCTTGAGGGCTCGGGTGCCATGGCGCTGAGCGACGAGCTGCTGCTGCTCGATGCAGACAGAGGCAGCCAGGGGACAGAGTTGGAGGAGGACTGCGCTCCCGCGGTTGAAGACGAACGGCGATGGTGCAACACTCCAGGAGGCAGCAGGGCGCGGGGACGGCAGGGGCATGGTCGTCGGGGCTCGTCCATGGCGGCCCTGACCTCCGGAGCACAACGGAGCGGCGAGGAGGGGTTTCTCCGGCGAGCAGCAGGATGGAGTGAACGTCGAGACTTGGCGGTTGAGGACACTGGTGGTGCGGCGTGAGGGAGGAGAGGCCGGAGCGAGGAGGAAACGAAGGACGGCGAGGAAGAGGGAGCTCCTCTCCCTGGCGCGAGGAGGGAGACGAGTGGGGCGGAAAAAGTATCGAGCCGAGGCTCACCTGTCGGCGCAAGCGAGGGGGAAACGAGAGAGATGGGGATCGGGGATAGGGTTAAGAAGAGAGGGTGGTCGGCTGGGCCTGGTTGAGCTAATGGGCCGGTCTGGTTGGTCAGGCCCAAGAGGCTGGCGGCGTAGGCTCTCTCTCACTCTCTCCCTCATATTCTTCTCTCTATTTCAATGAAACAGAAGCTTGGAAGAAATGCGGAGAGATATTGGAGTGGAGTTTGGGCAGGAAGTTAATTTTCTCAGACTCACAAAAATGAGCTCGTTCCAAGAAAATTGGAGTGGGCAAGATTGCAAGGTTTACATTTGAATTTAATTCAAATGGTTTGAACAAGGAGTAGGAATCCGAAGTTCCCAAAAAATGTTGAACATTTAGGAAGAGCCTCGATGAAACGATAACAGAATATGAGGACAAGTCAGAGACCAAGAATTGGGATAACAAAGGTATTGGGATTTATTTGCAAGTGTGTTATGGTGAATTCCAAAAATGGAATATTTAATATAGCTCCCTAATATTGGGAGGGTATGTTGTAAAGAGAATCATCATGTGACGTCCCTCGGTTTATATGGACCAAAGATCCATGCAATTTATTTAGTTGAGTTAAAAAAAGAAATGACATGATGACATGATGCAATGCAAATGATGCAATGATGGATGCAACAAACCAACAACTCACACGATGAAACTTGGAAAAACATGGAAGGCGTCTGAATCTCCGGTCTTGGGGCGTCACACTCTCTCAAGAGGAGAAGGTAGGAGAAAAGCTCACATACAAATGAGCTATCATATTTGCTAACCCTAGAAAGGAGGTGGAGGTGGTCTATTTATAGTCTAAGCGGTTAGCATTGGTTTAGCTCATACTTGAGATAGAGCTTTGCTCATCCATATAGATCTACTCCTTGAGAGAGACCACGGCCCCTCTTCGAAGGTCCATGTTGGATTCAAGACCCCCTCAGGGAGAAGACCATCAAGACCTCCTTTGGAGAAGAACCGGTTACCCTTTGTATCGTCCCGTGTTGACTTTGGATCATGTGACCTCTGTGTGTACTCAGATCTAGCATATGTGTGATCCTTCTTGTTGGTTTGAGTGATTCTCTCATGTTTCCCCTCGTGTTCTTCGTGTTCATCACGGGATCCGCTCCTTTCGTGAAAGATCGGCCATCTAGGGTTCTACCCTACATCATCTTGGTATCTAGAGCCACGTTGATCACGATTTCGGAGCCTCCCCATTGTGTTTTCTAGCCTTGTTTTGTTGATTTTGTCCCTGATTCGAAAATTCTCCACAAAAATAGCCCCAATTTTTTTTTGTGATTTGTTGGTCTGATGAAGTTTTGTTGGATTTGATCCGCGGATTTCATGTGTTGCAGGTAGATCTAGCTTTACCCCATCTTTTCCCCAATTTCCATCCACAAAATCCCCCGAATTTTGCCCCGATTTGCCTCTTCCACGCGGAGTTCATCAAGTTCGTCCACGGATCCAGAGCCCGGACATTCGGCTCGAACCCCCGGACATCCGGCCATCAAGCCCGAACATTCGGCCCCTGCAGCATCACTTCCATCCACCGCCCTGTTTTAAGTCCAAATTTCGCCAAATTTTGTTCTGGTGCACACATACACTTCCTCATACCACCACCACTTCTGCATAGCACCACCATTTCCCACATACACCACCATCTCTTACCACTAGCAACTCCAACAATTTGGTCACGTTTTGCTTTGTGAATTTGAGTTGCAGTTCCGTTTCCTATTGTGTTTTGGCTATTTAGGTACGGTTCGACATCGACATCACCGCCGCTCATCTTCGCCATGGACGCGTCATCGACAACAACCACTCCACCATATTGACACCATACCGTAAGCAAGAAACGATAACCTCATCTTGGTATCGTGATACATCATTCTTGCCATTGCATTGATAACCACATAGCCAATTTTGCGTATCTTACCCATCGAGACTAGCCTTTGAGTATTCCCGGCAACGTCACTTGTGCACATTAGTGATCATATACTTCCTATTGCATACATATCATATCATTGGTCCATATCTAGGTATCATGTTTTGTGTCATAAAGTTGTCATCACATACACAATTGCTATCTTGGTTCGTGAAACATTTGCATGAGAAAAGAGCTCAAAAGAGAAAGAGCCAAACAATCTTTTAAGCAAAAGGGAAAGATAAGCAAAGAGCTTTTAAGCAAGAACCATAGCATCATACAACATTAAGATTTTCATACTAGATCATCTTGTATCATATCATCGGGATACCATACATAGAGCATACTTGGGATAGAAGCCGTTGCATTTTCGCTTAGTAGGTTGTGCACAAGTCTTTGTATCCGCCTATTATGCAATCGTGCTAGCGTCTCTCTAGTGTTGTGCAACAAGAGCATTTTCATGGATTCCACATTTTGGCTCATTCCTTGGTTGCACGACCCCATTTATCTCTTTGCGTGTGTGTTTTCGTGTACCATATTTTGCTATTGGTCTACTTGTTGCATTGCAAATTTGTGAATCTTTTCCAACATTATTGAATCTCACTAACAATTGCATCAAATTTTGTGCCACCATCCTAACTGAGCTCCACCATAAGCTTTTACTTGTGTAGGCGTGAGAAACCGACAAGAATTGGTACCAATTGTGCTATTTCCTTGTTCCACATTGAGTGATCATTGATCCATCTTCAACATCGGTCAAGGTACTTTTGGTATAAGTTCTTCTCTTTCTCAAACTCACATATTTATTGGAATGATGGATAGGCCAAGTACTTCTACCAACCCACTCTTCATCGAGCAAGACGGCGACATGTCCACCTACGTCACAAAGAGCCACCTCTTTGGTGCACAACGTGCTTTGCCTCAAGAGCAACAAGCAATGAGAGAACACATCAACAACCTCACCACCGACTTGCGACTCTTCGAGCAACGTACAAGAGACTATTTCGAAAACAAGCTCGACGACCACAAGCAAGAGAATTATGCAAGAATGGACGTGATTCGTGCTTTGTTGCTCAACCGCTCTTCTTCCACTTCGTCGTCCTCAAGACGGAGCCGCTCAAGTCGACACTCCAACTACACCATCGCCGGGTCAAGTACATCGACATCGAATACTCTTCGACGTGCCGCGCGCCAAGATCGTTAAGCAAACCGCAATCCTTTACACGACAACAACTCTCAAGAGCATTGACACCGTCAAAACCAAGCTACATACGTGCAAGCACGAGAACGGTAACGCTAAAGCCAACAAGAAGAGGAAGAGCGAGTGCGTATACACCAAGTTGCACAAGATGCCAATGCACAATGTTAAGAACAACAATTGCGAGAAGCTTAAGAACTTGAGGCGCAACAAGCCCTCCGAGATTCAAGTCGAGCCATAGCCACGCGCAACCGAGAAGCTCGTGAGCAATAAGAAGCGCTTCGTGAAGAAGTTCAAGAGAGGAACTATCAAGCTCGAGTGCATCGTCAAGTTCCACAACCTTCTCTCCAAGAACCTCAAGTTCGACAAGAGCAAGAAGACAATGGAAATCATCCCAGACAAGAGCAAGTTGAGGGAGTCAATCCTCCTCGTCAAGGACGTCATCACCCTCGACCACAACACAATGAAGAGCAACGATACAACAAGCTAAAGTTCACCATGCCCATGTTTTCAGGAGCAATGATCCCGAAGAGTACATTTCATGGGCATTGAAGGTCGACAAAATCTTCCGCTTGCACAACTATGAGGAAGAGAAGAAGATCGCTATGGCATCCCTTGAGTTCCAAGACTATTGCGTCACCTTTGCATGCTTTGAGTAAGAAGAATGCACCCTTTGTTTGGGGACCATCCCCAGACACCACATTCAATGAGCTTAAGAATTTGCTTACTCATGCTCCCGTGCTTGCATTACCAACTTTGACAAACCCTTTGAGATTCATTGCAATGCTAGTGGTAATGGCATAAAGGTGTGTTAACGCAAGATAAGCGCCCCATAGCTTACTTTAGTGAGAAACTTTCCGGAGCGCAACTCAATTACCCCATCTATGACAAAGAGCTATATGCTTTAGTGCAAATTTTGCATGAATGGGAACATTATCTTCGCCCTCATGAATTTATCATCCATACCGACCATGAAACACTTAAATCCCTTAAGGGTCAAACTAAGTTGAACAAGAGTCATGCTAAATGGAGTGAGTTCATTGAGTATTTTCCTTATGTCATCAAGTACATTAAAGGTAAGGGAAATGTTGTGGCGGATGCACTTTCCCGCATATGCATGCTTGTTATTAAATGATGCGGAGCATCCCATGATCATCCCCATGGACGCACCTACACCTCCAACGATACCACTTGGACCAATGACACGAGCCCGAGCCAAAGCTATCGAAGATAAGGTGAACTCACTCCTCTCCGAACTTCCACTTTCTATGCATGAGACATGGCTACTACCTAAGTCCGAGGTGTTGTGCATGATTAGGCACCAAGAGGGCCCTCCTGAAGATGCGCATGAAGATGTACAAGTGCCCAAGTCCACGGATGAGGAGAACCAACGGAAGGAGCCATGAGCATCTCCCAGGCCCCGGACATCCGGCCAAGTCCCCGGACGTCCGGCCCCTGGAGCATCTTCCACTACAGCAGCACAGCCGCCAGAAGCTACAGGCCCCGGACATCCGGCCCCGGTAGCCCGGACATCCGGCCTCTCCCGAGCCCCCGAACATCCGGCCACCGGCTCGGAAATCCAGTTCCTCCGAACCCGAGAGCAACAAATGCCACCACTCCAGCCCGGACATCTGCCCCCCCAGCCCGGACATCCGGCGTCGCCTGAAAGCCCGGACATTCGGCCCGACCACCCCAGACATCTGGCCTCCCCTGTCTGCGTATAGTGAAGGGCCAAGGCCCGTGTATCCCTTCTCCCCCTAGACTATATATACTCCACCCCATACAACTTTCTAGGGTTATAATTGGTTTAGCTCATTTTAGAGATAGAGCATTGCTCATCCACATCGGATCTACTCCACAAGAGAGACCACGGCCTCTACGGAGAAGATCCCTTTGGATTCAAGACCTCCTTTTGGAGAAGAACTTCAAGACCTCCTCACGAAGAAGACCGGTTACCGTGTATCGTCCCTAGTTGATCATGGATCGTGTATCTTACATTATGTACTCGAGGATCTAGCATATGTGTGACTATTTCTTGTTGGTTGAGTGATTCTCACGTGTTTCCCCTCATTTCCACCCTCGTGTTTCTCGTGTTCTTCGTGGGATGCGCTCCTTTCATGAAAGACCAGCCAATTAGGGTTCTACCCTACATCATTAAACTTGAATTGGATGTCATTGGCTTTGAGCACATAAAAGACTTGTATGCGCATGATCATACTTTTTCTATTCCTTATGCCAAATGTTTGACGCATACATCTTGGGAACGCTACTACATCAAAGATGATTATATTATGAGAGCTAACAAACTATGCATCCCCGAGTCTTCTCTTCGTTTGCTACTTTTGCAAGAATCTCATGGCGGAGGACTAATGGGACACTTTGGACACGACAAGACATTTGCTACGGTCTCTAGGAACTATTATTGGCCCAAGATGTTCCGCGACGTCAACCGCTTCACCAACCGATGCTCTACATGTCGCAAAGGTAAGTCTAAAGCTCAATCCCATTGTCTCTATATGCCTCTTCCAATTCCATATCAACCATGGGAAGATATTAGCATGGATTTTGTGCTTGGTTTGCCTAGAACTAGAAATGGAAAGGATTTGGTATTTTTTGTTGTGGACCGATTCTCTAAGATGGCTCATTTCATTCCTTGCAACAAGATAGACGATGCTTCACATGTTGCCAATCTCTTTTGTAGGGAAATATTGCGCCTCCATGGAGTACCAAAGACGATAGTCTCGGACCGTGACGTCAAGTTCCTAAGCTACTTTTGGAAAACCCTATGGGCCAAGCTCGGAATCAAGCTTCTCTTCTCCACGGCTTACCATCCACAAACCGACGGCTAAACGGAGGTGACCAACAGCACACTCTCTGGTCTACTTCGCGTGCTAATCAAGATGAACATCAAAGAGTCGGAGGAGTGTTTACCTATCGCCGAGTACGCCTACAACCGAGCAAGACATTCGACTACCGGCAAGTCCCCCTTCGAGGTCGTCTACTGTTTCAACCCATTGTCCCCATTGGACATTATCCCTCTACCACTACAAGAGCACACTAATATGGACGCGAGTGCCCAAGTCAACTATCTCAAGAAGATGCATGAAGATATAAGGCACACCATTGAGCGCCAAGTACAATGACTCACGACCAAGCTCAACATCAACAAGCACCCCATGGTGTTCAACATTGGAGATCTTGTGTGGCTACACCTTCACAAGGACCACTTACCCCACGAACGCAAGTCAAAACTTCTACCACGAGCGGACGGACCCTTCAAGGTGCTCGAATGCTACAACAACAACAACGCCTACAAGATCGACATTCCACGCGACAAGTACTCGGTTAGCGACATCTTCAACGTCAAAGATCTCTCTACCTACCATGGTGATGAAGATTTCGATCCGAGGTCGGATCTTTCCCAAGGGAGGGGAGATGATGTGGAGCATCCTATGTTCATCCCCATGGACCTACCATCATCTCACGAAGTGCCAAGAGGACCTATGACACGAGATAGAGGTAGAGCTCTCGAGACCGAGGTGACTTCCTTCCTTAGTGATATCACATATGATCCTGTCGAGACATGGCTACTACCTAAGTCCGGAATGTTGTGCATGATCAGGTACCAAGAGGACCCTCCCGAAGATGTACGTGAAGACGGACAAGTCCCCAAGCTCACGGATGAAGAGAACCAACGGAAGGAGTCAAGAACAGCTCCTAGGCCCCGGACATCCGGCCATGAACCCGGGTTCCGGCCCCTGGAGCAGTAGCAGCGCAGCCGCCAAGTACCTACAGGCCCTGGACATCCGGCCCCAGCCCGGACATCCGGCCCGACTCGGATATCCGGCACCCTCCATGCAGAGAGCGTCAAGGCCAGCCCCGATAGCCCGGACATCCGGCTACCCCAGCCCGGACATCTGGCCCCTCGCGAAATCCCGGACATCCGGCCCGACGCCCGGACATCCGGCCTCCCCTATCTGCGTACAGTGTAAGGGCCGAGGCCCGTGTACCCCTTCGCCCACCTAGACTATATGTATTGCTCCTCCTCCATCTTTCTAGGGTTAGCATTGGTTTAGCTCATACTTGAGATAGAGCTTATATCATCCATACAGATCTACTCCTTGAGAGAGACCGCGGCCCCTCTTCGGAGAAGATCCACGTTGGATTCAAGACCTCCTCGCGGAGAAGACCATCAAGACCTCCTTTGGAGAAGAACCGGTTACCCTTTGTATCGTCCCGTGTTGACTTTGGATCGTGTGACCTCTATGTGTACTCGGATCTAGCATATGTGTGATCGTTCTTATTGGTTTGAGTGATTCTCTCGCGTTTCCCCTCGTGTTTCTGTAACGCCCTCGATGCGGCTATATCTCCCACGTGTCGAAGCACGACTTAGAGGCATAACCGCATTGAAAGCAATGTCGCAAGTGAGGTAATCTTCACACAACCCATGTAATACATAAGGGAAAGAGATACATAGTTGGCTTACAATCGCCACTTCACACAATTACATGAATAAAGCATTACAACATCCAAATACAATCAAGGTCCCACTACGGAACCAAAATAAAAGAAGAACCCCAAATGCGACAAAGCTCCCCGATCGACCCTAACTGGGCTCCACTACTGACCAACTAGAACGAAACAACACAAAGGACAAGGTCTTCATCGAGCTCCTCCTGAGCTTGGTTGTGTCATCTGTACGGACTCATCGACACCTGCAAGCTGGTTTTGGAAGTATCTGTGAGCCACGGGGACTCAGCAATCTCGCACCCTCGCGATCAAGACTATTTAAGCTTATGGGTAAGGTAAAGGTATGAGGTGGAGCGGCAGCAAGCGACTAGCATATATGGTGGCTAACATACGCAAATGAGAGCGGGAAGAGAAGGCAAAGCACGGTCGATAAAATATGATCAAGAAGTGATCCTATAACAACCTACGTCAAGCATAACTCCAACACCGTGTTCACTTCCCGGACTCCGCCGAGAAGAGACCATCACGGTTACACACGCGGTTGATACATTTTAATTAAGGTCAACTTCAGGTTTTCTACAACCGGACATTAACAAATTCCCATCTGCCCATAACCGCGGGCACGACTTTCGAAAGTTCAAATCCCTGCAGGGGTGTCCCAACTTAGCCCATCACAAGCTCTCACGGTCAACGAAGGAATAGACCTCCTCCCGAGACATTCCGATCAGACTCGGTATCCCGGTTCTACAAGACATTTCGACAGGGTAAAACTAAACCAGCAACACCGCCCGAATGTGCCGACAAATCCTGATAGGAGCTGCACATATCTCTTTCTCAGGGCACGCCGGATTGTCCAAACTTCCGGTAGGCCAGCCCAGAGTTGCCCCTGGTGGCCACCGGCGGCTGACAAGTTGGACCAACACTCAGAGGAGCACTGGCCCGGGGGGGGGGGTAAAATAATGATGACCCTCAGGAGCACGACTCCCAAGGGAAAAGAAAAGGCTAGGTGGCAAATGGTAAAACCAATGTTGGGCATTGCTGGAAGAGCTTTACTCAAGGCGAACTGTCAAGGGGTTCCCATAATAGCCCAACCGCGTAAGGAACGCAAAATCCGGGAACATAACACCGATATGACGGAAACTAGGGCGGCAAGAGTGGAACAAAACACCAGGCATAAGGCCGAGCCTTCCACCCTTTACCAAGTATATAGATGCATTAATTAAATAAGATATATTGTGATATCCCAACAAGTAAACATGTTCTGAACAAGGAACAACATCTCCATGTTCCAACCAGGAACAAACTTCAATCTTCACCTACAACTAACAACGCTATAAGAGGGGCTGAGCAAAGCGGTAACATAGCCAAACAACGGTTTTCTAGGACAAGGTGGGTTAGAGGCTTGGTTCAACAATATGGGAGGCATGATAAGCAAGTGGTAGGTATCGCAGCATAGGCATAGCAAAAGAGCGAGCAACTAGCAAGCAAAGATAGAAGTGATTTCGAGGGTATGATCATCTTGCCTGAAATCCCGCAAGGAAGAAGAACGAGTCCATGAAGAAGACAAATGGACGTAGACGAACGGGTCCTCACAAATGCGATGTTACCGGAATCAACCCGAAAAAGCACACACCGGAAAGAAGCACACAACATAGTAAACAACCAACACATGAACATGGTATGATATGCGGGATGCGGTATGCGATGCATATGCATGATTTGACAAGGGATGCATGAACCTGGCCTCAACTTGGAAATCCAGGTGTGCCACTGGAAAGATGAGATGAAATCGCTTGAAAACGATATAAAGATCACTGGAATCGGAGTCACGGTTTGGAAAATGGCAAGCGATTCAAATATGACCACGATCTGCGATTTACAGCAAGTAGCCACCTAAATGCAACAAGATGAACATGCTACAACACTCAAACATGACAACAAAATACATGGCAGGGATCCATTCAAGATGCTTAACAAAAGTCTAGCACTGAGCTACGGCCAAATCATGCATTAACAGTTTCAAACAAGCATGGCAAAAATGCATATGGTAAACAGATCTCAGACATAGTGAAATTAACACTTGTCAGGAATTTCAGATCAGATAGCAATTTTCGGAGCATGAAAACTATATGCTACAGGACCTGAACATGGCAAAGTAAAGCATGTCATGGAGCTACTCAAAGAGCTTAACAAAAGTCCCTTACTGACCTTGAGCCAAAAGGGATTAGGAAATACAATTGCAAGCATGTGAACATGGCAAAAACATAATCAGTTCTCAGACTTAGTGAAAACTGGAGCATGCTGAAAACAGATATCAAGTAGGCATGTTAACGAGCTCGATGCACTCACTACAAAGCAAGTCATGACAATCTAAGCATATACCCATCAAGAATACACAAAATGCAAGCTAGACATGGCAAGAACAATAGCATAGCATGCACGGATCAACTACAACATCCTCGGCAAAATTGCTAACAAGTAGACAATCTGCCCAGATTCACGAAATAGCAAAAAGTAGAGCTCGATTGACTCAAGCTAGGATGCTCCATAATTGCAAACAAAGACATGGATGGATAGAGCACTACAAGATTAACAAAACATCCTTACTGATCATCCTCAAAAGAGGCACGGATCGCTAGGAAACAACATGAACATATGGCCATATGAGATAAACAGGCCAAGGACTTAGTGGAAATGCTAAGTCCCTGAAAACAGCATTACCAAGTGCCTCACTTTGCAAGCTTGTGCTAGTCACCACACACATCTCAAAAATACATGGGTTGCACCTCTGGAAAGATGGAAAAACCCTTAACAAAACACATGTAGAGCTCATGGCCATATCATGCACACATTAATCATGGCAAAAATGACAAATATCTAAATGGAGTAGCAGATCTGACAATTATCTCAAGTAGCACTCTTCTAACAGCATTTCGGGCATCAAGATGAACTCAAATGAAAATGATGCAATGGAATGAAATGATCTACTCTCTGAGACAAACATTGTGATATGCTATATGCATGAATCGGAGCTACGGATGAAAAGTTACGATGCAATGAACAGGAGCAAAATATTAGGGTTAGGGACGAAAAAGTCAACCCGCGGATCTCAGATCCAGATCGGATCCCGGCAGTTACTGTAGCAGGGCGCGGATGCCGAGGTTCACCGGGCCGGAGTTCGTCGGGGCGCCGGAGTCGAGGGAGAGGGGCGGCCGGATCCGATGATGCACCGGCGAGGCGAGGCGGCGGACGGCGGGGCAGGGCGCCACGGCGGCGGCGGCGTGGATCGGCGAGCGGGTCGGCGGCGAGCCGGCGCGGAGGCGCGGCGAGCCGTCATGGCGGCGCGGCGCGGAGGAAGAGGCGGCGACGTGGCGGGTTCCGACGGCGGCCGGCGGGAGGAGCCACGGGCTCGGGCGGGAGGAGAGCCGGGCGGCTGGCGGCGGCGACCGGGCCCGCGCGGGCCGGATCTGGGCCCCGCGGGCCGCGCGGTGGAGAGGAAGGCGGCCGGCTGAGGTGGAGCTCGCCGGTTGGTTCGGGCGGCGGAGGAGGCGACGTGGCGGCTCTGGATTGGTCCGGGTGAGGTGGCGGCGGTGGCGCGGACATTGTCCGGCGCGGAGGAGATTTCGTCCGGGCGCGAGGTAGAGGAAGGCTAGGGTTTGGACTGCGCGAAAATTTCGGAGGGGAGCACATATTTATAGATAGAGGGAGCTAGGGGAGTCCAAATGAGGTGCAGTTTTCGGCCACACGATCGTGATCGAACGACCGAGATGATGGAACATGTTTAGGTGGGTTTTGGGCCACTTTGGAAGTGTGTTGGGCCGCAACACAGATGAGGCCTTCTCGGTCCCTCGGTTAACCATTGGAGCATCAAACGAAGTCCAAAAGATACGAAACTTGGCAGGCGGTCTACCGGTAGTAAACCAAGGCCGCTTGGCAAGTCTCGGTCCAATCCGGAAATGTTTAATCCCCACACACGAGAAGAAGGTAGAAATGACCACCGGAGGAGAACGGAGCGCCGGAATACAAAACGAACAACGGAGAAAATGCTCGGATGCATGAGACGAACATGTATGCAAATGAAATGCACATGATGACATGATATGCAATGCATGACACGCAAGCAATGACATGGCAACAGCAACGAATAACTAGACGACACCTGGCACATCGGTCTCGGGGCGTTACAGTTTCCCCTCGTGTTCTTCGTGTTCATCGCGGGATCTGCTTGTTTCGTGAAAGATCGGCCATCTAGGGTTCTATCCTACATCACTAGCCCAGTTTTTTGTGCTTTTGTAGAATACCCAACCAAGGCCTACTTGCTTTGTCAGCCTTGCTGGGCTGCAAATCTTTCAACACGAGGAGAGCTTCATTCGGCTTGCCCAGAAAATGGGCTATCAGTAATGAGAAATGGGTTGTACATTTTTAAAACACATCAAACCGGGAATGAGTTTCAAATTTCTTTTTTTTTCATTTCAAGATTTTAAATTCCATTGATTTTATGCGTGGTAAATTTGTTGGATTTTATATTGATATAAGTCTATTTTTAAAATTAGTATGAATGTTACTCGAAATTTCAGGATTAAAAATAGTTCGAACCACACCAAAATATGCAAAATTTAATATAAATTTTTTAACAGTGGCCACAATATGGGCTGTAATGCTAACAAAAAGAATATGGGCTCAAAAAAACCTTATGAATTAGCAAATGGGTTAGAAATTATAAGAAATAATGGCAGATGGGCTGGATGCTGTTCTCCACAGGTTTGAGGCTGACTAGTGCGCCTACTATAGGTTGACGCGTACACTTTCCTAAAAAAAGGTTGATGCACACGCAACGCCGTGTCAACTTAGTCAACACACGAGAGCAGTGACTGTTGGAGTCCATCCAACGACCGTCGTGATTCTTCAATCTCCGCTCTTCCTGCTCCAGCCGGTCAAACAAGCGCTAGCGGGACCGCCTGCTCCCTCCTCCCGTGGCCGGCTGTGCTACCGCGCATGCCTCACCGCTCCACCCTACTCCCATCGCTGGCCTGGCCATCCCTCTACTCACCCACACCTGCTATTATTCTCAAGCGACGGCAGACGAACCAGTAAACCCTCATACTCCCCTCCGCGTGGGAAACAACAGCTGAGTTTTCCCCGGCTCCGTGTCGTTCCCTTCCTTGGCCTCGTCGTCGTCCACCGCCGTGGTGCTCTCGGCGTGGCGTGGTCAGCGAACGACATCCATCGGAAGAGGACTGTATGTGGAGAGGCTGACAGCAGGGTCCACGACCGCACGCAAGGAAATGCCTCTTTATTACGCGCAAAATAATGATTCCTCCACCTGATAGCTGGGACCCACAGGAAGGGCCTCTGTATTTCATGGAAAAACGTTCCCTCCGCTGACAGCTCGGACCCACTAGCTATATCTTCGCACACAAGGAAGTGCCTCCTTATTACGCACAAAAAAGGAATACCCCCTGCTAGCTGGGACCCACCATAGTGGGAGGCTGACTTGTGGGCCTACTAAGTTGACGCGGACGAAGGGCTTTGTTAACTTAGTCAATATGAACAATTCTAGCTCCAGTGACCGTACGATGTCCATCCAACGGCTGTAGTGCTTGTTCAACCTCTGGTCTTCTTGCTCCAGCCGCCCAAACCAGCACTGGTCGTGCCGCCTGGTCCTACCTCCCGTGGTCGGCTCTGTTGCCGCGCAAGCCTGACCGCCCACCCTACTCCAACCTCTGGCCAGGCCATCCCTCTACTCACCCACACCCCCTGTTATTCTGCGGCGACGACATCCTCACACCGCAGCCGAACTAGTCAACCCTCATACCCTCTTCGCGTGGACATCCACTGCCGCGTCTTCCCCGGCTCCGCGTCGTCCCCTTCCTAGGCCTCACCGTCGTCCACCACCTTGGAGCTCTCGGCGCGATGTGGTCAATGTGGTCAAGGAACGAGTTCCATCGGAAGAGTACTATACGTGGAGAGGCCAACAGCTGGGTCCACGACCACAGCAAGGAAGTGCCTCCTTATTACGCGCAAAATAATGATTCCTCCACCTGACAGCAAGGACCCATCGGATGGGCCACCATATTTCATGAAAAATATGTTTCCTCCCGACTGCTGGGACCCACCAGCTACATCTTCGCATGCAAGGAAGTGCTTCCATATTATGGGCAAAAAGTATGATTCTCCCCCTGACAACTGGGACCCACCAACTATATCTTCGCAGGCAAGGAAGTGCCTCCTTACCTCCCTGACAGCTGGGACCCACCCGGCCGAACCGTACGTACGGTTGTCTGTCTGGTCACGAATGTGTACGTACATCCTGGTTGATCGGTCTGTCTGCAGGCTGCAGCGATGAACCGCGGCCAAGTAAGGAAGGGCACGTGTCGTAGTAGAGGCGCGGGCGTAGCATGTCGCGCAGTCCCGTCTATATCGTGTACACGTACGTAGCACCAGGGTGCAAGAAAGTAAATAAGTCCACGTACATACATACGGGCGGGGTCTCGAATGCCTACTCGCGCATACATACGGCCAGGGCTCGTGTACATGGAGAGGCAGCGGAGAGCAGCGATGGCGTCCTATTCATGGGCAGCCAACCGGCTGGGTCGGAACGGAGAAACTGCGTCGTGTTCATTGGGTGGCAACTGAATGCGTGCTGTTCATCGAGAGCCAACCGGCTTGGATGGAACAGCCGAAACGAGGCCTGGCGTACCGCATGACATAGGAAATGGCCTTGTGTTCAATTTCCTACGGTCGAAATGGGATCCTGTTCACCGGGAGGGGTCTGGCGTACCGCAAAACGAAGGAAACAGACCTCTCTTCGACCTCCTACAGCCGAAACGGGGTCCTGTTGATCGGGAGGGGTGTGGCGTACTGCAAAACGGAGGAAACAAACTTCTCTTCGACCTCCTACGGTCAAAACAGGGGTCCTGTTCATCGGGAGGGGTGTGGCATACCACAAAATGGTACTCCACTGGCTGCTGTTCATCCACCGTCTACTGCCTCGCTCTAGCCCCCACGAGCTACTGTTCATCCACCGTTAACCTCCTCCAGCCTCCACCTGGGACTGTTCATCCACGACGTCTCCCTCCTGCCTCCACCAACTACTGTTCATCCACGGGCTCCGGTTCATCCAGCCTCCACCGGCTACTGTTCAACCACCCATCCACGGCTACTATTCATCTCGCCCTCCACCGGCTACTATTCAACCAGCCCTCCACGGGGTCCTATTCATCCACCCCCAACCGGCTCGATCGGGGTCATGTTCATCCAGCGGCAACGGCCTTTACTACCATGGGGTCCTGTTCATCCAACCCCCAACAACGCTCACTGTTCATCAAGAGGCAGCAGGTTCGATCGGCTTCAGTTAGTAGCAGTAGCGAAGGAATCGCTCGATCGGGTTCAGTTAACAGCCAGGGATCGATCGATCACTCGGGTTCAGTAACACGTAACCAGTGCAATCGCTCGGGTTCAGTAGGCGAATGCCTCGCTTGGGTTCAGTTAGAGCCCAACGCATCGCACCCACGCGAGTATGTGTATGGGAGAAACACGCAATCCCTCCATGCATCGCTCGGCCCCGACCACCCACCATAACTTGGAACTCCCCAATATTTTCCTCGCCCTCGCTTCTACCATGGTTTTTTTGTCATGGACGGCCCAAAGAATGTCATGCAATTGCGTCTCCGGCCTGCCTAGGATGAAAAGCCCATTTTCAGTCATGATTTTTTGTCACAGAAGTAGGAGGCCACCACATCTATGATGATACCGGGGTTTGTCATGATTATCGTCATAGAAGTGACATAAGCATGACAGGAAAAAATTCGTTCGGCCCAAAATGTCACGGATGTGTCTTTTTTTGTAGTGATACCTGTTGTGCCATTGGAGTTTCGATTGGATCCTTCAATTTAAAAATAAGTTTGTATGAGTAAATACAGTGATACAAGAGCAAAGTAGTATGCACGATAGCAATGGAATCTTAAATGAGAACAGTTATTCTTCAGGTTTAAGCACTTGTTCTACATGAACAGAGTATAGTAAGACGCAAGCATATAGTACTTAAAAATAAAAAAATGAGCTCATAGACCATACCACATTCTTGGTTCGGGACCAGTACAGAACAAGGTGTTCCCAGTCATCAGTAAATGTGTCTCAGAAGAACGTAAGGGAATTTGATGAGTTTCTTTCCCAGTGAAGTACGTTTTCTTCAGGTAATTCCGATACTACCACCAAGCATTCTTGAAGATAGCAGAGGTATTAGCACAGGTTACCTCATCCTGAGTTTCCAAATCGTTCCTTCTCTATAGAGAAAAATGGGAAAATTTGTTGTATTATAACCATCATGGAGGTAGAATGTATAGGACAAAGCAAAGTAATTGCCATGAATAACATTACTTGCACATAACTCCTAGACAAACACCTGCAACTGTCATTTTCCTTCATCTTCAGTATAATATTTCCATGATGGGAAGATACGCACATAGGATTTAACAACATCAAATGTGATAGGTGCTAAACTATGAATGGCTGGTTGTGCTTCCTCCACAGGAATAGGTGTACTAACTGGTGGAGTTGGGGTTCGCCGTGGTAGTACTAGCGCTTTGGGCACTGGAGCTATCTTACTAACTGCTCTTGTTTGGGAGCTCTGTGGTGGAGATGGTGTTGTGTCAATAGGAACTGGGTTACTATCTGCTGGGGTTGGGGTTAGATTGGGTGAAGCTGGTTCTCTCTCTATCGCAGCAGGGGTACAATCTGCGAGAGTCTGGGTTATGTGTGGTAGGGCCAGTTCTCGTGCATGTACAACCGGGGTGCTATCTCCACCAAGAGGTAGCATTGTTTTATTTGAAGCCCGTGTTTTTACTCCGCTAGATACAACCATCACCCGCTCCAATTCAAATGGCTGATAAACAGGAAACATAGTTGAATGTACAGACATTGTATGAGAGACAGATGCAATAGATAGTGTGGAAAAAGAGGGCATGAAATAGTTGACATGTATATTGTTTAACTAAAAATGATAGCATGACATAATTTCACATATATGATGTCTATCTAAACTAGATAGCATAGCACGACATAATTCAAAGATATGATGACTAACTAAACATGATGGCATGAGATAATTATATGATGTCTTTAGTAAACAGGTTCGCATGACATAATTCACATACATGTTATCTAAGTTATCAAGATCACATGATTTAATTCACATATGTGATTTATATGATAAGTAGAGGGCATTCACATATATAATGTATGAACTAAGAACATAGTGTTGAATATTGTGTATATGTTGTCTAAACTATGCAATGCAAGACACCATATGCATGATATGAGCAGTATAACCATGCCAAGTTAGAGCATACACCTCGATGGGGCAATAGGACTGGTCATCCGTCTCTGAATCCATCTCTGAGGAGCTATCGGGTCCCAGCAAGAGATCTGCTTCGACATGTAGCACTATCTGCTCTAAAGACATTGTTTTCACTCCAGATTTTTCCATCACCCACACAAATGGCCGATTCACAGGAAGAGTAGTTTAATGTACAAGCATTGTCGACAAATAGAAATGTAATGAAGAAAAGGATGGGCAAGATATCATTCAAATATATGATGCCTAGTTAAACAGGATGGCATTGCATATTTCACATATATTATGGCTGGCTAAAAGAGATGAGACTGCATAATTCCCATATATGATATAGAAACTAAAAAGGTGGCATTATAGAACATGTCTAAACTAAGCAGATGACATATATGGTGCCGAAAGTAGGCACTGCAAGGCAACATATGCATGATATGACTAACATCATCATGCCAAGTTAGAGCAAACACCTTGGGGGTAAATAGGTGTGGTCACCTGCGTCTGAATCCGCCTTAGAACATATATCTTCCTCTAGATTACAATTTGGAGAGGGGGAGGGTTTGCCATTGAACCCACCATGGAGCAATGTCTGCATGACATTGTATTGCCGTGCAAAACTCTTCTCTTTTTCTCTACATGTACAATACAGGATATGCATACGAAAAAAATATGGTGAGATTATGTAAGGAGAGCATGCAGAAATCTAGAGTGATGGTGTCCACTACTAGGTGGATCCAAAAATAATGATAGCAGGCTGATGATAGCTTTAATTTAATAAAAAGACAGATGATGGTTGCTTTACTATTTGTTTCCCACCCAAGATGAACAACATAGGCATACCCTAGGTGAACGAGATAATAGACAGAGATACTATTCATTGCTGCCTCGATATGTGCCCCACAACTAATTTTAAAACTCAAGTTTGATCATTAATTTGGGCCTGACTTGGAGTCTAAGAGGTGAACAAGACGATAAAGTAGCAGGTAATATTAAGAAATGCATAACATAGTCAGAAACAAAAGAGTGCGATCTCTCTTGTGGACCTATGTACTCCTCAGGTTCATCTGCTGAGTTGATGATGGTGACGCCGTTGCGGTGGGTGCTGGCGGCAAGGGAGGAGATCTGAGGCGGTGAAAGACGGCCATGAGTCGTGATGTCTAGTTTGGTGGATGCTTCTGTCGATGGAGCAGCTCATGTGAGGTGGACAACGTCGCAGCAGGAGCAGGACAAACCACAAAAAGTTTTGTTCGACACGTACCTGTAACTGAAGTAATTTTGTAAGGGCTCCTTTGGCTTGTAGGATTCTAAAAACGCAGGGATAGGAAAAACACCGGAATAGGATAGGAATGCATGTGGGAAACAGAGCATTTGTAAACACATGATTTCTTTCAACTTGGGTGTTTGGTTCACAGGAATTGGAAGAGCAGAGGAATGCAAAGAAACATGGCCAAATTAAAGTGAAACCATATGAAAGCGTGTACAGTTAGAATGTTATTCTGCCACTAATACACTTGGTCTTATTTTCATGCACATGATTTTGAAAAGTAGGTCCAGGTGGATGTTTTGCTCCATTCCTTTCAACAAAATGCATGAATAATTGAATAGTAGAGTGCTATAGGAAAATTTCCTATTGTTATGTTTTTCCTTCAGTTTTTCCTTTGAACCAAAATAGCCCTGGTGCATCAACATGAATGTAGAGTAATAAGTGATGCGACAACTGCACAACCTCTTTGCAGTACCCGTGTCGACCTCGGCATCATTTGGTTGGTCGCTGAAGAAGTTGAGGCAGAGGTGGCTGTCGGAGGGGTGGAGGAAGATCTGAGGGATCTGTAGACGGCGTACAGGGCACTGCTCTATTGTGATGGATGGTTCCATCGTTGGAGCAGCTCCGACAAGCCGTAAGACGTCGAGGCTGAAGCAGTACAAGACAGACATCATTAATCTCAAGTGGGATTCTAATAGCATCTCCAATAGATGATGTAAAATACATTACCAAAAAGTGATAGATGTAAAATTTACATCACCAAAAAACACCTGACTACAACTGTTGACTCTAGACTTAACTGTCGAAATTGAAATTTACTCTGGAATCTAAATGTTACAGTCAAAACTGAACGCACTGGTAGCACAGAGGCACTTCACATGTAGTTTAGGCCACTCGAGCACTAGTAGTAGAGAAACAGTGATCTAAATCAGCAGGCGTTCGACGGGGAACACAATAGCAGATAGCAGCCAGAGCAGCAGCGCCTGGAGGAGCAGCGCGAACTAGAGCCAGAGCACCGCGAGCGAGAGCAAGAGCAGAGCAACATCATGAGCGAGGGGGAGAGTAGAGCAGTAGTGCGAGCAAGCGAGCGAGAGCCGTAGTAGCAGCAACAGATCCGGCTCGTATGGACGCTACCGCCGAAGGGGCCTTGCACTGGGGGAGAGCTGCCATGGAGATGTCGCCCGTGGCGCGGGCTTTGAGGTAGTCGCGCCATGGGGGTGCGGGATGGAGCACCGTCGGTGCCGGGAGGTCGAGTTCAGGAGATGGTGCGATGCGATGAGTGTAAAACCTCTTTGGTGGCGCCGAGTAGGCCTCGGCTTCGTCCGAGAAGTCGGTGAGGATGCAGCGGTTCCGGTGGAGCAGGTTAAGGCGGAAGTGTGGGGATGGAGCAGCCGCAATAGACAAGGCGATCGTCGGAGCAGCTCCTTGGAGGTGGAGGACGGGGCGACTGAAATGGCGGGACGACGCGATGGATGACGGATCCTCATTCGGGGAGGTGGACGAGGGATGTCGAGCTGTTGCGTTGGATGACATCGTAGGGGAAGAGGCTCCGGATGGGTAGCGCTGAGGTGGCAGGCGGAGGAGGGTGGGGTTTCGCGGCTGGAGCAAAGAGGTTATGGCGGCCTGGGATTTTGAATGGCGAAAAGGAGGCGATGGGAGGGGGAACCATGACTTAGGGACGCGCTTGTCCAAAATGTAGGGTGTGTTACAAAAGTACCCCCACCGATTTAAACTAGCGGCCCTTTCGGCTCAGGGTTAGAAGGGGGATTTCACGTGTCGGGATTTGGCAGCTGGAGGGAGCTTTCGCGCGTGTTGTAATTTCGGGATAGCAAGGCGCGGGTTGTGAAGGCACGAGTTTTGGGAGCACGATATCTGAATTTTCGGGATATAACAAGGCGCGGGTTGAATTTTAGGGACAAGCCTAATGTGTAATATTGTATGTACCAAATCATTCGTGTCTTGTCCCGTTTTACTGTAGAAATTCGCACTTCCCTCAACGAAAAAACGAAAAAAATAAAACTATTCACACCACACAAAGAGAGTCTTGTCACGCTTTACTGTACAAATGCTATTCAAAGCTATGAATCCATGTTATGTCCAATTATTTTTTTCGCTGGCTGTATAATGCATGTAACCTACTCATACCAACATTTTAGTGCATTCCAAACGTCTATACTACTGCTGCAATTCGAACTAAATTTGAATATGTTTCTCTATTTGAATAAGAATCTACAATCATGACTGTTGCCAACTTAAACCATCATTCATGTATTACCTTAACAACACACCACACGATTACTATAGAGATAGATATGAACTATGTGTACTATATGAACTCGAATTCAAATTTTTGAATACACTTAATGTTGATTCCAAATAATAGTACATTTGATGTCCTAACTAGATATTCATAATCTAAACCATGTTCCATACGTACTCCGTGTTTATCACACAAAGTATAGTGCCCCGCCCCCTACATTATGACAAGTATTTAGCCCTGAGCTGCAAAAGCCACACATTATCCCAAATTATAATCAGTATTCTATATATTATATGTAGTATAACATGTTCATAACCACACCATGAGTATCACCATTATATATATATATTCATTCATGCATGCGTCAGTTTAAAACACTATGATATCTTCTTCAAATATCTGAATCCACTTCTTTATAATGAATTATGATCTCTCTTCATCTTTTACACCTTCATGATCCTCTTCTCTTTGTAGCTAGCTACCGCTAACTTTCTATCGTGCATGCACACGCCCGCCCCCCTCTCGCCCTCCCTCGGCGTCCCCTCCATCGCGCACATTCATTATTTCTCTTTAGGTCGTTCACCCACAGTGTGTGTAGGCCCCCCGCCTCCTTCTTTTCAGCACACACACCAGTTGATATACCTCTCTAGCCAAGTGTGCCTACCACAAACACACACTTCCCCTCTTCTCTTCTCACCGTCCATGCCCCCTATGTCCAATATGGTTCCACGCAGGTGCACACTCCCGCCCCTCTTTTCATCGATCTCATACTCGAACACTCCTCCCCCTCGACATAGTAGGCCTCTCCCCTGTCCGTCTCTCGAGACCATATTTTCTTCTAACACATGCATGCATGTATACGTACCGATCTCCCTACATATAGCTAGGTCAACTATAATTCTTTTTCCCCATGCACCGATCGACTTACCTCACTAGTTATGCATGTCCCTTTCTCGGAAACATGACGATTGATCTTCCTATGTAGTTACGTCTGCTTACCACAATGATATCGTCCCCCCTCATCATCCTTGCATACGTCCCGACCCGTCTCTCACACGCAAGTGCATAGACAGACAGACATCCCCTCTCTTATTGATATTGCACTCGTACCCTCCGTTTGTCTAGCAGGCCTCTCCCGCCATTTGTGAGAAGCAACTCCACCACCAACCTTCCGACACTCTACCTTTGTGTTTCTCCCAACCTTATTCACGGATGCATGGATGCCGATCGATCTCCCTCAATACATAGCTAGGTCTCTCTCCTTCCCCACACATATACTAGTCGATCTACCTCTCTATAGTTAGGTCTCTGCCCCTCCCCCCCCACACACACCGATAGTCGAACATTGTAGGTAGGTATCCATGCCATAGAGAAACACTACACCTCTGCCCTCTCACATTCCAGTAGGCCAGCCGCCCTGTATCTTTGATGTGGGCAAACACAAATTCAGTGGCACCCTTTATCGATCGCACACCCACACACTTCATCCCTATTTTCGATTCTATCGATATCTCATGCCGATGATGCCTACACTCTCTTATCGTGGATCGGTCCCTCTATATATATGATATATCCATGACTCTGTTTCACACACATTGCATATGTTACTTTTTTTTGTTTGAGATATCATCGACACATTACTTATGTTTCGCACAAACCATCTCTCTCACACCCACCCACGTACATACCTGCACCTAAAGAAGAGGTGCACGCACGATGCACGTACTCACGCCTCGTTCCTGGCCACACCCGTGCGGGTACACGGTGGAGTTCATTGAAAGTGCGTTATATCGACTAGAGGGGGGGTGAATAGGCGATTTTTATGAAAGTCTTCAAAACATGAGAGTTATGAAGACAAACAGTGAAGATTATGCCTATTACTATGCAGCGGAAGTTAGATTACACTAGGGCAGCCATGGTCATGTATTCAATAGAGTGAAAGCGCAATGACAAACAGCTTCAGTGTAATAAGGATCAGGTAGGAAGAAGTTATGAAGCCGAACAGATCATACATTCATGTTGTGAAGACAAAAGATAAAGCAAGCATGCAATGGCTTCACAATGATTAACTGTAAATGAAGGGAAGTGAAGATGAAACCAGTGACACGTTGAAGACAATGATTTGTTGGACCAGTTCCAGTTGCTGTGACAACTGTACGTCTGGTTGGAGCGGCTAGGTATTTAAACCGAAGGACACACAGTCCCGGACACCCAGTCAAGGACACTTAGTCCAAGACACCCAGGTCCTCACCGTTTTCTCCTTGAGCTAAGGTCACACAGACCTCGCCCAATCACTCTGGTAAGTCTTCAAGGTAGACTCCCAAACCTTCACAGACTTCGTTCACTGGCAATCCACAATTTCTCTTGGATGCTCAGAACGCGACGCCTAACCGTCTGGAGGATGCACAGTCCTCAAGTGTAATAAGTCTTCAAATCACACAGACACGAAGACTTAAGTGATGCCCAATTTACTCTGGCTCTGGGTGGTTAGGGCTTTTCTCCTCACTGGGAATTTTTCTTTCAAAGGCTTCGAGGTGGGTTGCTCTCAAACGACAAAATCCGTGCACTGAAATTTGAGCAGCCAACCATTTAAGGTTGTGGGGGGGGGGGGTGGACTATTTATAGCCACTTGGCAACCCGACCTGATCTGTCCGAAATGACCCTGGGTCACTAAGGAATTGACACGTGTACTAACGGTCGGATTTCGAACTCACACGGCAACTTTACTTGGGCTACAAGTAAAGCTGACTTGTCTGACTCTGGACAAGATTTTCTCTCATAGGCTTCGCTCGAAGACATAGGATTTGAATTAGGCATCACTTCAGTCATTCTGACTGGTTCTCTTCGACCCCTCTTAACAGTACAGTGGTTCCTATGACGCAACATGAATGAAATAAAACTACGAAGGATCTAGGTCTTCGAGTTTCAAAAGCTTCATAGGGAGTCTTCTCATGTCATTGTCTTCAATATGAATATCTTCATAAACCACCATTGTCTTCAATGTCTTCGTACATTTTTAGGGGTCATCTCTGGTAGTAAAACCGAATCAATGAGGGACTTCTACCTGTGTTTTCCTGCAATTCTCACAAACACATTAGTCCCTCAACTAGGTTTGTCGTCAATACTCCAAAACCAACTAGGGGTGGCACTAGATGCACTTACAATCTCCCCCTTTTTGGTGATTGATGACAAACTAGTTGAAGTTTTCAACGGGGAACATAATTTGTGAAATAGTAAAGGAATTTGTCTTCATAAGCTGCAAGGGCTCCCCCTGAAGATGTGCATATAAGTAATTTGCCTTTTGAATGCAAATGCACATGGCAGGTTGTACTTGTGGAGATCCACTTCAACTTATGATGACAATCCACTATGCATGTGAAAGTATATGAAGATAATGTCATGCATAATGGAAAATGGACGTCAGCAGTAAGAGATAAGTGCGGAATTTATCATCGCACATGCGGAATTTATCTTCGCATAACGGAGTGACAAGCAGGTAGCAGACGGCCATCAAGGCTAAGTGTTACAACTCAAGAAGCAAATGTAGCAAGAACGGGAGTTGTAAGCACGAAGCAAAATTGTAGCAAAATATAGTGGCACCCGCCCAAAGTGACCCGCTTGAAGACTATAACCATCATATGCTTCTCCCCCTTTTGTCAGTGATGACCAAAAAGGTTTGAAGACATAGAGGTTTTTACGCGTTCCCAGGCGCAGCAGGGTCGGTGGAGTTGTTTGGCGGTGGTGCAGACGAGCTTGGTGCAGATTCGACGCGCGTTGAAGCAGGTGGAGATGATGTCGCGTCGTCTTCTTCTTCAATAATACGGGCAGACACGGTGGCAGCAGAAGAAGAGAACTCTGACTCTTCAAGTGATGGTGTGCTGCGCATCACTGCTCTTCTTGGAGGCGTGGAGTCAAATTTGAAGTGCTCTGTGAAGCCATCCTCATGCAGTTCAGCTTCAGGGCACATCATGGTGAGGCCCTTCCAAGTGCGGCGACAGGTCTCGTGTGTGACAAATGCATTCTTGGTTGCCATATTTCTGAGGCGATTGACGTCTTGCATGATGCTTCTCATCTGCCTCTTGAGCCAGTCGTGATGCCTATCTTGCTTTTGGTGAAGAGCCACAAGAAGCTCTCTGTCATTGAGTGCACGAGTGCGCTTCTTGGGTCTCTTTGCAGCTGTGCTGTTGGTGGCTTCAGTTGAGGCAGGGGCACATGTGGTGCCAGCCATTGGATACACGCGAGAGAGAGCTTCAACACCTTCAATATTTTGAGTGAAGCTCTGGTGTTCTGCATTCTGAAGACTTAGTGGTTGCTTGGCCGGCTCTGGATATATTGCTTCAGCAGATGTGTCCATATCGGGCAAAAATATCCTATGATTGCGAGCTGAGGGTTGATAGGAGATTGCAGAGTGAAGCTTGATTAGCCTCATAACCCAAGGAGCATAAAACTTTAAGCCAAACAGTTCTGAAGCAGACGCAGCAAATTGACGGATGAAGAGATCCTGTGCATTGAAGCATTTGCCATGAAGAATGCAGAAGATGAGAGTCTTCATTGCACCATCAATCGTTGCATATCGAGAGTGTCCCTTGACTGGCCAGAGAGTCTGCCTTATGATGTGATATATTGTTCTGGGCAGGTACTCTAAGTCTTCAACGAAGAACCTAGTTGGATGGGGTGCATTTGGAGGAAATGGCTTCATCATTGAGAGCATTTGACTCATATCTGGCTCAGGACGCTGAAATATGCTCTCAATGGCTTCAGCATGGAGTTGGCACCCTTCTTCAAAGAATTCGCCAGGAGTGGGAAGGCCGGTAAGCTCAATTAGGTCGAAAGCATTGGCTTCATGATGGATATTGCCTGTCATCCACTCCAGGATCCATGTCTTCGGATCTCTGTTATAGCCTTTGATATGCAAAGTGGCATAGAACTGGAGCAGAAGCTCTTCGTTCCAGTGCTCTTCGTCAGTGATAAATGGCAGCAAACCCACTTGCTTGAAGCAATCCAATGCTTCTTCTAGACCAGGCAGACCTTCAACAGCTTCAACCTCAAGGCGCTTGTGAGGAAAGATGCGGCCTTGGTTGTAGAGGATGCATGAATAATAGCTGCGCTGTTGATGGCTCCAGAACCTATCTGATACAATCCGTTCCCTTGAATAAGGGTTCTTGGAGCGGTCGAAAAACGTGTTATCTGCCCTGAAGCCATTGATGTTGAAGGAACCAGGAGCTGATGCAGGACCTGGGAACCTTGGTAGTCGTGGGATCGGCTTCTGGACCTGGGGCCTGTGCGCAATGTGATAGTGGAATTGTGGTCCGGCAGCAGACTCAGGCACAGAATGTTCAGGAGCAGTAGCTTCGGTGTCTTCTGAAGCTGTTGTTGGGGAGGGCTCCACATTTGCTTCGGCGTTGTTTCTGGCAGCCTCAACATTTTCAGCTTCAGGCACGTTCTCCTTGAGAACTGCTTCTTGTTGGTGCGGGGAAGTTGGAGCTTGTGGTATTTCTGCTTGCTCTTCGGCTGATGCAGCCGGAATGTCTTCAACAGCCTGAGCCCTTGGCCCTCTGCGAAGCCTATGGAGGGTAGGCGCCGGTGGAGTTGCAGTGGGTTGGGGCTCATCTTCCTCCTGTGGGCGATCTGCCCACGACGCATCTTGTGTGATTGGCGTCAATGGACGACCAATACTGATCTGTTCGCTTGTCTCAAGCTGAGGAAGGGCTGCATCACCTTGCACATTGTCTTGGGGACCAATGTCTTCAGCAGCATTAGGGTTGGCTGCTGGAATGTCTTCAGCGTGCGGAGCCTCTATGTAACCAGGCTCATGCACTGTCATCTGACGATCTGCGTCAGGATAGCGGACGCAGAGTGGTTCAACTATCAGGGGCTCTGTGGGAGCAGCCCGAGATTTCTTGGTCTTGCACTTCTTGATAATGGGTTCAGAAGGAGAGGCTTCAGAATGTTTTCTCTTCTTAGCCTTAGCCTCTGCAGTCCGTGTCTTCTTGTGCTGTGAGGCGGTTGATTGACTCTTTGGCTTCGAGCCAGTCGTTGTAGCGGGGAAGACAATCGGAGCATCAGGTTCTGACCTTGGCGCTTCAGGTTCGGGCACAGCCGCCTTCTTTTTCTTCTTCGCGGCCATCCTGAGGTCAATGCCGGGACGCCCAAGTGCCTTGCGCTTTTCTGCCTCATTGTAGGCTTGCACGCAACGTTCAGCCAGAGTCTTCATGCGTTCTCGTGAGCCTTGAGCTTCGGCACGCGTCTTTAGGAAGTTTTCTTTTAGCTCGTGCAACATGATCTTGAAGTTTTTTACTTCTTGCACACTGAGCTTGGCCACGTGCTTCTTGAACTGAGCCTTTTCATGATCAATTTTCTGCTTCAGTTCTACAATTCGCTGGGCTATTGCAAGTTCTGAAGCGATTGCACCTTGAAAGGCAACGCTGAGGCCTATGGGTAGCTGCAGATCATTGAAGCTTATGTCTGGTGTGTCAAACCATTCATCGATGAAGTTGTGGATGATGGCGACATCAAACAGAGGCAGATTGTTGAAGATTTCAGCCTCCTCCTTGCTCTTGATGAGCTGCTCAAGAGCATCATCTCCAAGATCTTCATCGCTTGAGAGATCAATGGCTTCGCAGCGCAGAATGTCAACAGCTGTGAGCTCTTTGCCTGTGTGTGGCTGAGGCTTCTTGGCTTTTTGGGGCTTGGACACTCGTGATAAGCCTTCTGACTGCACACTGGCTTCAGGAGGTGCAGTTGCTAAAGGCTTCACTCTTGCGATCTTGGGAGAAGCGGCTGGCTTTGAAGCTTTTGGAGCTTTTGGCTTCTTCTGCTTTGGCTTCAGAGCAGCAGGGGCGTCATCTGACTCAGTATCTGCTGGAGGGTCATTCACAGCAGTCCCTTGGACTAGGATGCGAGTGATGAGGCCTGCAAGATTGGCATACGGCCCGATGATATTGGGATTGGCGTTGCGTGTGCCATCTGCTCTTGGTGAGGAGGGACCAGGGTTGAAGTCAAGCCCAAATTTCTTCTTGTTTATCTTCGCTGACTGTTGTGCAAACTGAAAGTTGCGCTTGAAGAGATTATCATCGCGGCACCAGAGAAGTGATGACGGATGTGCCTCAGCTGGCTGTGGTCCTCTCACCATGCATGGATAGAATCCTTGAGCAATGGCTTCGTCTTTGGACTTGGGTACGAGATTTTTGTATAATACATCTCCCCACGGTCTCTTGATGGCGCACTTCTCCGCATATTCCTGAGTGACGAAGCGGTAGTGGAACCATTGCTCTGCCCAATATCTTCGAATCCATTGGATTCGTGTCTTGCGCTGACCATAGCTTTCTTCAGGATCAGTTTTATACATCTCTGCCAATTCATCAGGCAGATCTTTGGACGTTTCACCACGTCGCTGTCTGCCTCCCTTCCTTGCTGCTGTTTCTGAAGCCATGGATAACTTGGAAGGCTTCAAGATGTTCAAAGGCTTCAAGGGCTTCCTTCTGCAAGAACTGGCTTCAGGCGAGTTGATGTGATGCTGCAAGTACTCTGCAAATGAATGCAGACTATGAGAACCGAAGGATTCTCCCACGGACATGTACGTGTGACAGCATTAAGGTGCGAGGGAAGGGGAAGAGGTCATATGCATTCTCAGAAGATTTTGAAGATAAATCGGTTTAGAAGACATTGACCTCATTATGCGAAGACATTCACTTATAGATAAGAAGTTGGTTCCAGATTGTACGAACCCATAGATCAGTACAAGTGAGGAATCTAACTACTTTATGAAGTACAAGTGAATATACTAGGCATGTTATGAGATGCAGCGAGAGATTTAACTGGTGTGAAGAGAAACTTCTTATGGCAGAAAGTGATTGAACTGTAGGATCAAAAGAAGCTGTAAAAAGAGGTTTTATTTACCACACTTGGAACTGCTAGACGAAGTGAGATTTGAGGCCGAGCAGTTCGATCCTCCGTGCCCTAACTTGGCGACGGAAGACACCTACGGCGACGGCGGAGAAAGTGATGTCCGCTGTCGGCGTGAAAACGGCGTCGGAGAGGTTGCGGCAGTGAAGTGCTTCGTCGCCGGTGTCGTCGAGTGCTAGCGGTGGCGCTAGGGTTCGTGCGAGGGTGGAAGAAGGAGATAATGACCGCAGTGAATCGTATATTTATAGGGATAGAGGCGGCACTGCGCTATTACGCAGGTACCCCTGGCGGTTTGCATTTGAGGCACGCGTGGCCAGTTAGATTATCGGGATTTGTTCCACGTCCCACGCACGCCTAAATTATCGGGCGGTCGTTTCTGCTTCTCCGGATCTTATGTGGAGGAATGAGCATTAAAACTGACTTTTATGGTTGTCTCAATGTCTTCGGCTGACAAGGACACAGTGAAGACATTCGACAGTTTCAACAGAATGCATATGACTTGGAGAGATAGAGTTTGAGATAGAAAGCATAGAGAGGTTAGGGTCCGATCACATTCACTTAGTTCAAAAGATTCAACCAAGAAGACATAGCTATAAGTGAATGCTGTAGAGGACAGAACATCAGTACATATATATCCATATAATCAACGCAGTGAAGATAATCATGAAGACATACAGAGAATGAAGCCAAACCAATTGTGAAGACATTGAGAGGTGACGCCATGAGAGAAACACTTCAAAATGGAACGTTTGGTGGTGGCGTTACCCACCGTATAGGAAGTATTAGACCCAGACACGGCGCACAATTATCGTGGCGCTCCGAAGTCAAATTCCACATTAATGTATTCACACTTAGAATGTATGTCTTCATTGATTGAAGATATACGCTACTTCGTGTGTTGCACATCTAAGTCATCAATATGCATAAGTGTTAGGATGTGTGCCTGATCACAAGACATTTGAGGATTCCAAGATATTTAGCTCACACCGTAACTTGCAAAATCTCTTCTCATCCAAGGGCTTTGTGAAGATATCTGCCAATTGATCTTCAGTGTTGACGTGTATGATATCAATGTCTTCCTTCACAACATGATCTCTGAGAAAGTGATGACGAATTTCAATGTGCTTTGTCTTCGAGTGCTGAACTGGGTTGTTGGCAATCTTGATGGCGCTTTCGTTGTTGCAGTAAAGTGGCACTTGCTTCAGATGAATGCCATAATCCTTGAGTGTTTGCTTCATCCACAGAAGCTGAGCGCAGCAAGATCCAGCAGCAATGTATTCAGATTCAGCAGTGGAGAGAGATACACAGTTCTACTTCTTTGAAGACCAACATACAAGTGATCGTCCCAGAAAATGACATGTGCCTGATGTAGATTTGCGATCAACTTTGTCACCAGCATAATCAGCATCTGAAAATCCAACCAGATCAAACTCTGAGCCCTTTGGATACCATAATCCTAGAGTTGGGGTGTGAGCCAAATATCGAAGAATTCGCTTCACAGCTAAGTGATGCGACTCCTTTGGTGTCGCTTGAAATCGAGCACACATGCAAACACTAAGCATGACATCTGGCCTAGATGCACATAAATAAAGCAAAGACCCAATCATGGAGCGGTATACCTTTTGATCGAACTCTTTACCATTGTCGTCGGGACCCAGATTATGCTTGGCTGGCATTGGTGTTGTGAAGCCTTTGCAGTCTTGCATACCGAACTTCTTCAGGCACTCTTTAAGATATTTCTCTTGAGATATGAAGATGCCGTTGCGTTGTTGCCATATTTGAAGACCGAGAAAGAACTTCAGCTCCCCCATCATGGACATCTGATATTGCTCTTGCATCATGTATCCAAACTCTTCACTATACTTCTGATTGGTGCAGCCGAAGATAATGTCATCCACATATATTTGGCACACAAACAGTTCACCATCATATGTCTTCGTGAAAAGAGTGGGATCCAGGGAACCAGGTATGAAGCCTTTGCTTTTCAGAAAGTACTTGAGTGTATCATACCAGGCCCTAGGGGATTGTTTGAGGCCATACAGTGCCTTGTTGAGCTTGTATACCATATCAGGATGTTTTGGATTTTCAAAGCCAGGTGGTTGTGCAACATACACTTCTTCTTCAATCTTGCCATTGAGAAAGGCACTTTTCACATCCATCTGATAGAGAAGTATGTTATGATGATTTGCATAGGCCAGTAGTATGCGTATGGCTTCAAGCCTAGCCACAGGAGCAAATGTTTCATCGAAGTCAATGCCCTCCACTTGAGTATATCCTTGAGCAACTAGACGAGCTTTGTTTCTGACAACTTGACCATGCTCATCTTGCTTGTTGCGGTATATCCATTTGGTGCCTATTATGTTGTGCTTCCGTGGATCAGGGCGCTTAACCAGTTCCCATACATTATTCAGCTCAAACTGTTGAAGCTCTTCTTGCATAGCTTGAATCCATTCAGGTTCCATGAAGGCTTCTTCAACTTTCTTGGGTTCTGATATTGAGACGAATGCGAAATGCCCACAGAAGTTTGTTAGCTGAGTTGCCCTTGAACGAGTGAGTGGACCAGGTGCATTGATGCTGTCCAGTATTTTGTCAATTTGTACTTCATTTGCAACACGAGGGTGGGTGGTGCGAAGACTTTGCTCTTGCTGATCTATGTGGTCATTTGAAGGTATATCTTCAGTCTGAGCATTGTCTTCATGTGGATCAGGGGCTGAGATGATAAGTTCTTCTTCAGGTTGAGCTTCAGAGGGTACAATTTCTCCAGTTCCCATAAGCTTGATTGATTCATTTGCTGGAACTTCATCTAGCACATTTGGCAATTGCTCTCTTTGTGATCCATTGGTTTCATCAAATCGCACATCCACTGTTTCAACCACTTTGTAGTGGAAGAGATTGAAGACTCTGTAGGAGTGCGAATCCTTTCCATATCCAAGCATGAAGCCTTCATGTGCCTTTGGAGCAAACTTTGAGGTGTGGTGTGGGTCCTTGATCCAGCATTTTGCGCCAAATACTCTGAAATAACTGACATTTGGCTTCTTGCCAGTTAGGAGTTCATAGGATGTCGTGTTCAGGAGCTTGTGAAGATAAACACGATTGATTGTATGGCATGCAGTATCAATGGCTTCAGTCCAGAATTTTCTTGGAGTCTTGTATTCATCTAGCATTGTTCTGGCCATCTCAACGAGTGTTCTGTTCTTGCGTTCGACGACGCCATTCTGCTGTGGCGTGTATGGAGCTGAGAATTCATGTGTGATGCCCAAGGTATCCAGATATGTATCAAGGCCAGTGTTCTTGAATTCAGTGCCATTGTCACTTCTGATGTGCTTTATCTTGGCGCCAAAATTGTTCATAGCTCGATTTGCGAAGCGTCTAAAGACATCCTGCACTTCAGTCTTGTAAAGGATTATGTGCACCCAAGTATATCTAGAATAATCATCAACAATTACGAAGCCATAGAGGCATGCAGAAGTAGTAAAAGTTGAGTAGTGAGTGGGACCGAAAAGATCCATGTGTAGCAATTCGAAGGGTTGAGTAGTGGTCATGATTGTCTTCGAAGGATGTTTTGCCCTTGTCATCTTCCCTGCTTCACAGGCACCGCATAAGTGATCTTTCTTGAACTTGACGCCTTCGATGCCTATGACGTGCTTTTTCTTCGCAAGGGTGTGAAGGTTCCTCATGCCAGCATGCCCAAGCCTTCGATGCCAAAGCCAGCATTCTGAAGCTTTTGCAAGAAGACATACTGCAAGTTGTGGTGCTGCTGAGAAATCTACCACATACAAATCACCTTTCCTATACCCTTCAAACACTAGAGATTTGTCAGATTCCATTAGCACCAGGCAGCGATATTTGCCAAACATTACAATCATATTCAAATCGCAAAGCATTGAGACAGACATTAAGTTGAACCCAAGGGATTCAACAAGCATGACTTTATCCATGTGTTGATCCTTTGAGATTGCAACTCTACCTAGACCCAATACCTTACTTTTACCAGTGCCAGCGAATGTAATGTGGCTCTTGTCGGATGGACGTAAAGTTGAGTCCATAAGAAGGCTTCTTCTGCCAGTCATGTGATTTGTACACCCACTGTCAATAATCCATTCTGAAGACTTTGAAGTCGCTGGTATCGTACCCTACAGTGCAGTTAGGGGGATAGGCTTCACGAAGAGTGTTGTGAAGCATAAACATTTGACGAACCAGTGGGTTATGAAAACTTAGATCCAGATTAGGACTAATGGGGAGAGTAGCATGCGATTCAGGAACGAAGTACATAATGATGCCATTTGGGCATTTTATCTTGTGCCCCACAAGATTTTTATGGTCCCCAGCAATAGCATCAGAAGATTTTGTTTTTGTGCTGGAGACCTTTCCCTGCAAAGGAGAGTTAAGCTTTCTTAACCACCCACATCTTCAAGGGTGGCTTAGAAGCTATAAGTCTAAGTGCAGCATCTGAGAATTTTGGCTTTGAAACCTTAGCAAACAGTCTAGCAGGTGGACAATAATACTCATAGGAATAAGCAGAATAATTTTTGGTCATATGAACATGACGGTTCGATGAACCACTCTCATATTCATATGCCTGAGTATGGTTCCCCTGCAAAACATTTGCGTTAGTGCGACTCAGGTGAGTCCTCTCTTTGTATGAAGCATTTGAGCCATATGAAGCCTTTGGTCTGAGGTTTGTCTTCTTCAAGTGAGGTGTCACGAAGACATTCACAGGAAGATTTTCCAGACATGTTTTCGGAACCCAGATCTTCTTCATAGGCGGTCCATTCCTGCAGTTAGTACCAATGTACCTGGCAAACACTTCATCATTCTGATTCTTAAACAGTTTATAGTTTGCATCAAAGGATTCATCAATGATAATTGGGTTAGCACAAGTGAAGCCAGACAGATTGGATGGATCTGCTGATAATTCCTTTGCAGCAACCCATGTGGTTTTGGGGTACTGCTCAGGTTTCCAGTAAGACCCATCTGCATTAATTTTCCTCACGAACCCAACACCCTCTTTCCTAGGGTTTCGGTTCAGAATCTGCTTCTTAAGGACATCACATAATGTCTGATGCCCTTTCAGACTTTTGTACATCCCTGTTTCAAGCAATGTCTTCAACCTAGCATTCTCATCAGCAATAGAAGTGGTATCCTCAGCAGAGGGGTTAGTTACCACATCAACTGTTGAAGATATTGAAACAGTAGTAGCAGTGGAACATTCAGCAATAGAAGCAGCATTATCACGCTCAATGCATTTAAGACATGGTGGTTCAAATCCTTCCTGAGCGGGACTGATCTGTTCAGCGCGAAGTGACTCGTTTTCCTTTTGAAGATCTTCATGAGCCACCCTCAATTTCTCAAGTTCTTGCTTCCTTTGAAGATAATCATAGGAAAGCTTTTCATGAGTTGTTCAGAGAGTATCATGACGATCTTCAAGTTCCTGATACTTAACGTGACGTTTTTTTATGTCTTCAATTAAGGATTCAGATCGAGTCATTTCAGCACCCAACAGATCATCGCTTCTGTCTAACAATTTTTGAATATGTTCCATTGCTTTCTGTTGTTCAGTTGCAATTTTAGCAAGTGTTTTGTAGCTAGGTTTTGAATCACATTCAGAGTCATCGTCACTTGATGTCTCATAGCGAGTTGTGCGTGTGTTTACCTTGGCACCGCGTGCCATGAAGCAGTAGGTAGGAGTGGAGTCGTTCTTGTCATTTGCGTCGGTGTCGGTGATGCAGTCATTGTCTTCAGTATTGAAGATGGACTTGGCGACGTATGCTGTAGCCAGACTCGCAATGCCAGAATCAGACTCCTCCTCAGACTCCACCTCTGCCTCCTCAGATGCGGACTCCTCCTCTGAATCCATCTCCTTTCCAACAAACGCACGTGCCTTGCCAGATGAGCTCTTCTTGTGTGATGAAGACCTTGATGAAGTTTTGGAAGAAGACTTTGAGTATTTCTTCTTCTTCTTGTCGTCAGAGTCATTTTCCTTGCTCTTCTTCTTCCTTCTGTTCTCATTGTCCCACTGTGGACACTCAGAGATGAAGTGCCCAGTTTTCTTGCACTTGTGACATGTTTTCTTCTTGTAGTCATGAGCAGAAGCTTCATCATTCCTTGAGCTTGATCGTGAAGATTTTCTGAAGCCTTTCTTCTTGGTGAATTTTTGAAACTTCTTCACTAGCATTGCAAGTTCTCTTCCAATGTCTTCAGGATCATCAGAACTGCAGTCAGATTCTTCTTCAGATGAGGAGACAGCTTTTGCCTTCAAGGCACGAGTTCGCCCATAGTTTGGGCCGTAGATATCTCTTTTCTCAGAAAGCTGAAACTCATGTGTGTTGAGCCTCTCAAGTATGTCAGACGGATCGAGTGTCTTGAAATCAGGACGTTCTTGAATCATCAGGGCCAGAATGTCAAACGAATATCAAGTGATCTCAGCAGCGTCTTGACGATTTCATGTTTGGTGATCTCAGTAGCGCCGAGGGCTTGAAGCTCATTTGTGATGTCAGTGAGCCGATCAAAGGTGTGCTGGACATTCTCATTGTCATTTCGTTTGAAGCGGTTGAAGAGATTGCGAAGGACACTGATTCTTTGATCTCTCTGGGTTGATATGCCTTCATTAACTTTGGAGAGCCAATCCCAGACCAGTTTGGATGTCTTCAAGGCACTCACACGGCCATACTGTCCTTTGGTCAGATGACCACAGATGATATTCTTGGCAGTAGAGTCCAGTTGAACGAACTTCTTGACATCAGCAGCAGTGACACCTTCTCCAGCCTTGGGAACGCCGTTTTCGACGACATACCATAGGTCGACGTCAATGGCTTCAAGATGCATGCGCATCTTATTCTTCCAGTAGGGATATTCAGTTCCATCGAAGACGGGACAAGCAGCGGAGACTTTGATTATCCCTGCAGTCGACATAGCTAAAACTCCAGGTGGTTAAACCGAATCACACAGAACAAGGGAGCACCATGCTCTGATACCAATTGAAAGTGCGTTATATCGACTAGAGGGGGGGTGAATAGGCGATTTTTATGAAAGTCTTCAAAACGTGAGAGTTATGAAGACAAACAGTGAAGATTATGCCTATTACTATGCAGCGGAAGTTAGATTACACTAGGGCAGCCATGGTCATGTATTCAATAGAGTGAAAGCGCAATGACAAACAGCTTCAGTGTAATAAGGATCAGGTAGGAAGAAGTTATGAAGCCGAACAGATCATACATTCATGTTGTGAAGACAAAAGATAAAGCAAGCATGCAATGGCTTCACAATGATTAACTGTAAATGAAGGGAAGTGAAGATGAAACCAGTGACACGTTGAAGACAATGATTTGTTGGACCAGTTCCAGTTGCTGTGACAACTGTACGTCTGGTTGGAGCGGCTAGGTATTTAAACCGAAGGACACACAGTCCCGGACACCCAGTCAAGGACACTTAGTCCAAGACACCCAGTCCTCACCGTTTTCTCCTTGAGCTAAGGTCACACAGACCTCGCCCAATCACTCTGGTAAGTCTTCAAGGTAGACTCCCAAACCTTCACAGACTTCGTTCACTGGCAATCCACAATTTCTCTTGGATGCTCAGAACGCGACGCCTAACCGTCTGGAGGATGCACAGTCCTCAAGTGTAATAAGTCTTCAAATCACACAGACACGAAGACTTAAGTGATGCCCAATTTACTCTGGCTCTGGGTGGTTAGGGCTTTTCTCCTCACTGGGAATTTTTCTTTCAAAGGCTTCGAGGTGGGTTGCTCTCAAACGACAAAAGCCGTGCACTGAAATTTGAGCAGCCAACCATTTAAGGTTGTGGGGGGGGGGTGGACTATTTATAGCCACTTGGCAACCCGACCTGATCTGTCCGAAATGACCCTGGGTCACTAAGGAATTGACACGTGTACTAACGGTCGGATTTCGAACTCACACGGCAACTTTACTTGGGCTACAAGTAAAGCTGACTTGTCTGACTCTGGACAAGATTTTCTCTCATAGGCTTTGCTCGAAGACATAGGATTTGAATTAGGCATCACTTCAGTCATTCTGACTGGTTCTCTTCGACCCCTCTTAACAGTATGGTGGTTCCTATGATGCAACATGAATGAAATAAAACTACGAAGGATCTAGGTCTTCGAGTTTCAAAAGCTTCATAGGGAGTCTTCTCATGTCATTGTCTTCAATATGAATATCTTCATAAACCACCATTGTCTTCAATGTCTTCGTACATTTTTAGGGGTCATCTCTGGTAGTAAAACCGAATCAATGAGGGACTTCTACCTGTGTTTTCCTGCAATTCTCACAAACACATTAGTCCCTCAACTAGGTTTGTCGTCAATACTCCAAAACCAACTAGGGGTGGCACTAGATGCACTTACATTCATATCTATAAAAAAATGCAGCCCACGTGATAATTTGACGCGTGTAGCAGTTGTTAACTCGAAGGAGGGTCGTGTACCACATGTAGACGGAACAAAGTTCGACTTGACACGTTAGTATTAAATAAAGTTATATTCCTCAATGGCACGTACAAAATATAAAATGATTGTCGTCGGGAAAAAAGAAAAATCCGCTCCACTATATACAATGGAGCCTGCCTGCCGGGGTTTGTCTCTCGTCACAATATCTCACACAAGGCGGCAGTGGCCTCTCTCTCTCACCGTTGGTCACTAATCGAGTCGCACCCCGTCCACCGGTGGAAAGGGAGGATGTGCACCATTTCTTTGTTCCACGGCATCGAGGCAACACGTCCCGATCTGCGGTACCCGCTGTCGGTGTCAAAACCGGCGGATCTCAAGTAGGGGGTCCCAAACTGTGCGTCTAAGATCGATGGTAACAGGAGATAGGGGACACGATGTTTACCCAGGTTCGGGCCCTCTCTATGGAGGTAATACCCTACATCCTGCTTGATTGATATTGATGAATATGAGTATTACAAGAGTTGATCTACCACGAGATCGTAATGGCTAAGCCCTAGAGGTCTAGCTTGTATGACTATGATAATGAATATCCCTCCTCTCCGTACTAAGTCCTCCGGTTTATATAGACACCGGGAGGATCTACGGTTACACAAGGTCGGTTACAAAGAAAGGAATCTACATATTTGGTCGCCAAGCTTGCCTTCCACGCCAAGGAGAGTCCCATCCGGACACGGGTGCAGTCTTCGGTCTTCATATCTTCACAGCACATCAGTCCGGCCCATAGTTAACAACCCGGACGCCTGAGGACCCCTTAGTCCAGGACTCCCTCAGTAGCCTCTGAACCTGGCTTCAATGACAAGGTATCCGGCGCGTAGATCTGTCTTTGGCATTGCAAGGCGGGTTCCTCCTTCCGAACTCCAAGATACTCTTCGGACGTATTGATCGGGTCCGGACCTGTAACACACACACACACAACACACAACCATAGACAGAATATAATAATCCACGAGTCCAATTTGCTGACAACTTTTTACAACATGACATTACGTCTGCCCGGTCATAATTTTGAACCGTTTTTCGTCTGCCGCTCCACGTTTCGAGACGCGGTTGCCATTGGCACGTCTTGTCGAAACAGAGATCGTGTCCCCTCATTGTGGGATTTTCATCAATACAGGCATTGGTAACCCAACCCTGTCGTTTACACAGCCCTTGGGAGTAGGCGAATTTTAAGGCGAGTGGGGAGGCATTCAATATTCACTGCCCTTATAAGGAGATAAGAATCCCTTTTCTTCTCCCACGCCTTCTCTCTTCCTCCGCCCTTCCACTCTCGAGCTCCAGTGCCCAAGTTCTCATATTTTTCCCACTCGAGCAAGCACTCAACCATGTCCGGATCCGAAGGTCAAGGCAAGTGGATGGCCTCCTCCGTCAGGGAGAAGGACATTGCCGAGCTTTGGGCGACCGGGTACCTGGTGAAGGAAATCGCCCACCGCCTTCCAGCCAAGGGACAAATCGTCCCCACACCGAAGCCCAGCGAGAGGGTAGTATTCATCCCCCATTTCCTCCACGGGCTAGGGTTTCCACTCCACCCTTTCGTCCGCGGGCTGATGTTCTACTACGGGATATACTTCCACGACCTATCCCCGAACTCCTTCCTGAATATCTCAGCATTCATCATCGTGCGTGAGGCCTTCCTCGGCATCCAACCCCACTTCGGGCTGTGGCTCAAAATCTTCAATGTGAAGCCGAAGGTAGTGGATGGCCAGCACGCGGAGTGCAGAGGCGCCATGGTGAGCAAGCTGACCAACGTCTCCTGGCCAAAAGGCACTTTCGTGGAGACCGTCAAGGAATGGAAAAAACAATGGTTCTACCTCACAGACCCCCGCGATGCCACCTGGACCGCGACTGCCAAATTCAACTTCGGTGCTCCTATGCAACTCACCTCCTGGGTCGAGAAGAGCCCGAAATGGTGTTTGTCAAACGAGCTGATAGCGCTGCAAACGCGCATCCAAAGCATGGTGGACAAAGACATCAATCTCGTCGACGTAATCCAAGTGATGCTGGTGCGCCTAATCCTCCCCTGCCAGAGCCAAAGTCGCCCTCTATCGGAGTTCAATCCGAAGAAGCACCGTACCTTGGAGAGGCTCTTCGAAACAACTGATGAAGATGCCTGGAAGTTGCTCTTCAAGGGCAACGAGATACCGCCGGCCACAGATTCAGACCGCTGGCACAACATTAACCACCTCCCCAACGAGGTATGTTATGTTTAACACATCTCCTACTTGCTTGTTTCGAGGATGATATCTAAGCAATTATTATCATTGCTTCTTTAGAACTGGATGAAGAGGGCGAAGCAGATCCGGTGACCGGCTCCGTTGCCTGAAGAACCAGTCATCCCGCATTTAGCGAAGATGCTGGAACTGGCGCCCAATAAGGCGTCGGAGAAGAAGGCCCAGGGGAAGGCCAAGGGGGTCCGGAGTGTACTATAAAAAATACACGTCTATGATGATACGTGTTTGTCACAGTAGGTCGTGTTTTTTGTCATGCATGTACATCCATGACGATTTTATGACAGAATCAAGATAGTCATACTTGTGCTGTCGTAGAAGTGTTCCATGACATTACCAAAATTATCATCACGGAAGTGTCCACTTCCATGACAATAAATCGCGCGTCACAGAAGTGCTTTCGTCAAGGGTGACCGACACGTGGCATCCACCATAACGGAACGTCGTTAAGCTATCGGGTCGGATTTTGGATCCGATAACCCGTTAACAGCCCTGACCAATGGGAAATTTCCACGTGTAAAATTTTGATTGGCCGAAGGAAACACGTGTTGCCTCATCGTTGGGACAGATGTCATCCACTGATTGGACAGGAGGCGCCTGTGATAGGTCGACTCGTGGCACGGACCAACAGTGGCACATTCCGGTGAAAAAGGCCGTCCCAGTAAAAATTAGCAGGTCGGCCCATATAAGCCCACGGCCCATACGAGATGTGCCAATTCGGCCCGTCAAAGGCCCATTAAAGATTTGACACCATTGCAGCCCATCGTCAGTTCGAGCCCGTTAACAGCCCGCTATATATTTGGGCTCAATATCGGCCCAATGAGATTTCGGCCTATAACGGCCCATTTAATGGATGGGCCAATTTTCAGGATGTACATCTTTCGGCCTTTTAGTGACCCATTTAAATGTTGGGCTAATTTCTGGCCCGGTGTGTCTTTCAGCCTGTTGACGGCCCATAATTTTGATGGGCCATTTGTAGTCGGACCTGAGTTTCAGCCTTTTAGCGGCCCATTTAAGTGTTGGGCCAATTTCTGGCCCGGTGTCACTTTCAGCCTGTTGATGACCCATAAATCAGTTGGGCCATTTGTAGCCGGACCCGAGTTTTGGCCTTTTAGCGACCAATTTAAGTGTTGGGCCAATTCCCGGCCCTGTGTGCCTTTCGGCCTATTAACGGACCATAAATGAGTTGGGCCATTTGTAGTCGGAACTTAGTTTTGGCCTTTTAACGGCTCATGCCCTTCATGGTCCAATACCAGCCCGGTTTCTCTTTCGGCCTGCTAAAGGCCCACAACACAGTTGGGCCGTTTACAATACGACCTGACTTTCGGCCTATTAGCGGTCCATGCTCTTCATGGTCCAGTACAAGCCCGCTGTCTCTTTCGGCCTGCTAAAGGCCTACAGTATAGTTGGGCCATATGTAGCCCAAACTTAGTAACAACCTGTTAACGGCCCGTGAAATAAATGGGGGCCACCTGTTGCCTGCTTCGATGTCGGCCTGTTAACGAGTACCTTCGTCTTGAGCAGATCCATGGGTTCATTAGCCTCCACATCTCCTTGATGAATCTCCGATGGATTTATGTGTCTTACTGGCCCCGCAACAAGACATCAATTAGGAAGAGATCACTCCAGCTGTTCCACGTTATGGTCATTGAGAATGCGCCTTTCCTTGAGAGATTGCTTGTATCGGATCTAGAAGGTATAACAAAAATCAGGGTCATTGACGCGCCAAAATTGACAGCGTTGGTGTACTCGTCTCCCAAATTCTCCGAACTCTTTATTGGATCCGTAATCGTTCAGGTACAGCACTCATCTTCTTCTCCGTCTTCTTGAAATTCACATTTTTAAATTTCTTCTTGATGTATTTACGATCGTCTTCCAGAAAATGATTCCCACAAGCTTGACCCAGTCCATGCGCATAGTGAAGATCTTAGCACTAAAATTTATCGACCCCAATCTGGATCAAGTTGTTGGATTCCTTACATGCTTTCCGTGCACGGAGAAGCTACTCATCGAGGTGAAACTTCATTCCTATAAGTATACGGTAATCACAACGTAGCTCAATTTTTTCAAAATTTTCCCAAATTACGATGACAAGTGTAGTGTTCAAAACTGCATCTACGCACTGCACCAAAAGAAATGTTTTTAGTATTTTTCTCACGTGATCACCTGCATCGTTTTTATGCTGTACTACTATAGTAGCCTAGGCTAGTAATAGTGGAAAGTAACTTAGACTACTCCAGTAACTCTATGGTTACCCTAAGAGCAAGTACTACCTCCGTCCTGGTTTACTCTTCCAATTTTGTAGTATCAAAATTTGACCGTAGATTTAACTGACAAAATGTTAATGCATGTCACTAAGAACTATATCGTTGAATTCATATTTGAACATAATTTCAAATGGTGTAATTTTTAGTGACATGCATTGGCATTTTCTTAGGTAAATCTATGGTCAAAATTTTATACTAAATACGATGTAGTATTCCCTCCGTCCCAAAATTCTTGTCTTACATTTGTTTAGATACGGATGTATCTAACACTAAAATGTAACTAGATACATCCGTATTTAGACAAATTTAAGACAAGAATTTTGGGACGGAGGGAGTACAAAAGTGGGCTATGTAGGCCAAAACATGTGCCAAATTCACTTGTGATGCATTTGGCATCGATGCCCCTCGATTGCTCACCTGGTGCCCCAATGTGGATCACCTACTTTGCTCTGGTGCCAAATTAACTCATGCAATGAAAAAACACTGCATGGGAGAGAGAGAGGACTGAGGCAATAAAAAAACTTGTTTGGGAGAGTGAGAGGCTGGTGTAGTTGGTTTGATTGATTTGTTTATACATGTGGGTCTGTGTGCACAGCGGTGCCAACTCTCTCACATCGCGAGAGCGGTGCCAAAATCTTTTGATTTGACATCGATGCGTATTATGTGGCATACTTTTGCGAAATATGGCATCGGCCACATAGTGGAAGGCAACAAATGCCCAAGCTCTTCACGTGCTCCTAGTTAAATGAGAGGAAACAGAGAGAGAGAGAGAATATCACTAGCCAGCTAACCCTATCGTATGAGCGAATGATATTGGTACCTCTTGATGACACGACAATCTTATGTAGCTAGCTGCTCTAATATGTTCTCTTCTTTTGCAGATAAAAAAGACTTGAAAGTGAAAAATGTGCTGCACTATAACAATCTCATCGAATGCCTTGATCTCCATCTTATAGAAATTGATTTGATCGACTATCGAGGTAGCACAGCTGAGATTAAATTGGCCAGGTTCTTTGTTCTTGAGGCAAGTGTGCTCAAGGTAATGAGGTTTGGCGTTCTCTGGTGCAACAATGAATGGCGCGCTGATCACCGCAAGCGTCTAAGCCTAAATGACAAAGTCTCCGCAGAAGCTGAATTTGTTTTTGAAACATCAAGTGGCTAGAGACTCGAAAACTTATTTGCCCATTAGTGACTTGTCAGGGCGGTGGATTTTAGTTTGTATGATAATGCTGCATCCACCTAAAGTAACGAAAGTTCTTACGTAAACTTCCTAGTAATTCCCTCTTCGTAGGTGCAGCATTACTCCTAACATTTGTAATATCAGTTTGAAACTTGTAATATTGCCGTGTCCTATTCCCGCGTTTTCAAAATCCTGCGAATAAAACAGGTCCTGAGTTGGTGATGATGTTGTGCCTCCCATCTTTCACCAATAGCCGTCGGATCTAGATCTGACGCATACAAACCAAGCTTCTCCATTTTTGCAAAATGATGCCCGCACTTGTTCCCTATTTACAAACAACTCCTTGTCTCTCACAATCAGCCTTATCTACTCCCCACCACATCTAGAAGGTCGTGGAAAAATCTGGCGCGATGGCCGCTGCCGGAGCCGTCCACCCCCAATCTTGGTGTTCCGTGCAATGCACGGGCATCTACGCATGGGAAATTATGTCGAACAGGGCTAGTTGTAAGCAGGCTAGCTCTACAGCCATGATGATAGTGACTGCACACGGTGAGGCTGACTATGGTATGCCGAACACGACGCCTATACTCAGGTGTCATCTCCGGCGCAGGGTCTTGTCACTTCACTGTGAGGAGTAGCACGTAATAATTTGACCAACGAGTAGTACAGTGCTAGTACTCCTACTACTACTAGTACTAGTAGCACCACCGTCTGGATTTAGGAGTACTACCACGTCCATCTGGATTTTTGTATTTGACTAGCAATATCTAGTAATGCATGTCACAAAAAATGTACTACTCCCTCTGTAAATAAATACATGGTGTTTTATTCCTATCGGCGAGAGGACTTAATGTTTTTTTGCTAACTAGAGTACTAATAGGATTACATGCAATGAACTAAACACTGCATGTCATGTTTGGTAGTCTCAAGTCATTGAAAGCATGCATGGCCCACATCTCTCATTGGTTGATATGTCACGAAATAAGAAAGAAGGAGGGAGTTAATGCACCGTGCCTAAGTATTTTGGATTATTTGGTTTTTGTAAGGTGACTTACACAACATTTTTGTTTACATGCATTAACATTTTATTAGTTAAATCAAAGGTCAAAACTTGGCGCAAAATGCAAAGGGGACCAATAAACCAGTAAACATCAAACTTCTCTCGTTTGGCCCCAACTAGAGGTCCAGTGAGATGACTATACTGCACCGGCACGGAGGGGGACGCAGCTTCATTGACTTACGGCAACTGCCTTTGGGTGAATGACACGTGGGCCCAGGGGTGGCTGGCCCACCTATCATACAGCCAAAGGCAGATGCAATAGTGGGCCGAGGAGTAGTACGGAATCCTACGCACCTACGCACACTAACCAAGGGCAAGAGTGATCACTCGAATCGCAAGATCAGTTGACTAGAAGCTAAGCTAGACCCATGGAGGCAATGAGCGTGAGCACCAGCCGGCTGTGCCAGATGGTCCACGACGCCGGCCTGCGGCCCGGCACCGAGGAACGTCTCCAGGTAGTATTGCTTGAGGCTGCCAGGGCGAGGGGCCGCTTGGACGACAGCTTCGTCTCCTTATTCGACGAGGTCCTCGTCGGTTTCCTTGACAAGTTCACCGTCGTCAAGAAGCTTGCGGACAACTTTGACGTAAGCCTCCAGCCGACGCGCCCAGTCTCTGCGATGCCCGCCACCCTCAACGGCCACTATGGTGACGACCTCTTCGACGCACTGGTGGCCCTGCGACTGCCCGCCGTCGTGTCGGAGAATGTCCACTCGAGGTCGTGCTCGCCGCGCAGCGCCTGGCGTAGCAAGACACCATCGACATAATCACCCACATCTACACACAAATCGTCCACAAGGACTACTACATGCAAGAGGAGGACCATAGGATGCTGGCCTTCTTGGACTGCAGGGCAACCTTGGATGGCACTGTTTAGAAGCACGTTGAGCTCGCCGCCAACGCCGTTGCTCCTCACACGTCGGTTGGTGACCCAGCGCACTAGGGCGTGAGGATGTCGTTGATAGATCTGTATGTATTTTTTATCTTTCCGTCAAATCCATGTAGTAGTATATGATACTACAGTAATTATCTTACCTTTCGCATCAACTTCATAATTTTCGTACGTACTCCATGCATGAACGGCGCCAGAACCAAACTTCTCATTAGTCTAGGCAAAATCATTATTTTCTATCTATCGGTCGCGCCATGGAGCAGAGCCAAATTTTACAAGTTACGAGTTCAAAAGGAAAAGCCTACCGTGTTTGTGTCGCACCCCCACACGGTTTGTCCGGCACGCCGCTCAAGCGGGAATGCATGCGGTGTTGCATTTTCACTTACAAGTGGGACCGCAGTTGAGCAAACCGACTATCGGCAAACCCCCACCCCGCCCACTGCACGATGGCTGAGAAAACAGGAGGGAGAAGAGATGGCTGTAGCATGGACTCCAAGAAAATTGGTATCAGATGGGACTCGTGTGGGTGGCGTGTGCCGTACTGCTAGACGTGAATGCTAGTTATGGCCCATGCCACCCAACTATATCGAGCCTATATCGAGGTACGTAGAACAAATTTCATGCAGTCCGTGCTCAGCCCTCCTCTATCTCTCTTCTCAGCCAGCCAGCAGACGCGCGAAGCCCATCGTCTATTTGCTCACATGCGGTCCCACATGTCAGTGAAAACGCAAGAGGACCCACTGAACCTGCACATCTTTCACCTCGACGTGCTGGTGATGAAAAAAAAATCCAATAAAGATCTTCGGTGGCCGCTTTTGGAGTTACTCAAGAGTAGTAAGATTCTATTTACAGTTTAACCCAAGATGCACATCTCGTGGCTTCAACTACCACTCTATTTTCTTTCATGACACAACCTGGATGCTGGATGTCCCATGTGTCGGCAAAAGGAGGAATAACCCGACCAAATCTTCGGTTGTGCTCTTGGATTAGACTAGTTGTGCTAACTTAAAAAATTTATTCTGTACTCCCTCCGTTCCAAAATACTTGACTTCCATTTGTCCAAAAATGGATGTACCTATATACTAAAACATGTCTAGATACATATATATTTTGACAAATAGAAGGCATGTATTGTGCAACAGAGGGAGTAGAATGGATGCAAGTTTTTGTATTGGGAAGAAGAGTACATCGATATATTGATAGAGCGCAATTTAGTAGATGTTCTATCACTTTTAGCTAGCACAGAGGCTAGAGATGAGATTAGTGCACTTGTTGATACTCCTTCTAGAATAGAGGCTACACATGAGACTAGATGCGAGGAAGCAACGTCTACTTCTTTACACTCGAAGAAGAAAGAAGCACGCAAGATCGAGCCTCCGCAGATCGACAATGAATGCATCGAGAAGGCACTAATCCAACTTACTGGAGTAGTAAAATGTATTCTTGTGGTTCTTGTTTTCTTTGGTCTTGCTTTTCTATTCAAAATTATCGTTGGAGTTCATGCAAAATGGAGGTCCATTTGGGGTCGTGCGTTGGAGTTGGCCTTACAAGTGGGACCGCAGTTAAGGAAACCGACTATCGGCAAACCGCCACCTCGCCCGCCGCGCGATGGCTGAAGTTAGAGAAACGACGAGGTTGAAGAGATTGCTCTAGCATGGACTCCAAGAAATAATATGGTGTCAGATGGATGTCGTGGTAGTGGCGTGTGCCGTACTCCTGGATGTGAATGCTTGTTCTGGCCCATGCCACCCTACTACTCCTACTACTTACTCCTACTATATAGTACTAGTATCGAGGATTCGAGGTGCTGGTTACGTACAACGAACACATTAACATATGGCTACAGTAAAAACACCCACCCGACGCGCGAAGCATGTGAAGCTAGTACAAATAGTGTACTACTATTATTGATTGGCCTCATCCGATAACCTGTTGCAATGCACGTGCAATTATGTATTCGGAAAATATTTTTTTTGCCTCGTCGCACCACTCACTCAGAGAAGCGACTCGAAAGCCATTCATAAATGTAGTAAGTTTATCACAGGCATATCATTTTATTACATACAACATGTCATCAACCCACATCGACAACGAGGATACATTATAAATACTAAAGTTTTCACCACACAACAAATAACAAGCAATGAAAGGAACTTCAACTCAACCATTCCTTGGCGTTGGAAACGCTTGCTTTGAACCACAAGTGATTCTCTGGGACGGGCCATCGATTGTCGATCTGGAAACCAACGCAGGACTGATCATCCAGGCTGAAGCGGCCTACTATATCAGTACCAGGGTAGGGAACCACCCAAATGTCCGAGGTATAGACACAATTGCTTCTCATAAATGGTACTAGTAACGTTGTGTCAACAGCAGTTGGATCGCCTTTCACCATCATCGGATAGTTTTGTCCAAGGAAGAGTGAGTTTTCTCCAAGACTATCAATTCTGTACCAGGGAGAAGGAGTTGGCGCTAGCACACTAGTATCCATCCCGAATACCATGCAACGGGTCTTGGAATAGGTCTGGAGAGTGCGACCATGGGAAACTACACCTGCTTCCTTAGCAGTAACATCATCAGTGGGCTGTATACATACAAGAAGAGGTGATCCATCGGAATTAGTTGCCAGGCGCCACAGAGTATATGGGCGCTGCTCGTCCTCATGCTCGTGATCATCACCATCGTCATCTCCCCCTTGGTTATAAATTTTTTCAAGTATAGGTCGTGGGATGTTCACAGGACCTTGGAAACACAAGAAGAACGTTAATTAGTAAAGGGAAACTTGCTAACCCACATGCATGTGGATGAAACAATTATAATTACGGTGGAAGACAAACATACCAAAACTACGAGGATCCCATGCAAAAATAGTGCCACGAGTGGTGGCAGCAAACACAAGGCCCTCGTATTGAATTGCATCATAGTACTCATCTGTGTACAGAAACTGATTTTTGAGCAATATCCATCGAGTCAAACCACCAAGGACGGCAACAAGCTTGTCGAAGATAGCAACAACTTGATAGTTGTTGTAATTCCAAGAGCGGTTGGGAACTTGACAAATTGCTATCTTCCGTAGAAGACAGTCACCATGATCGTATTTGAACGTGCGTACAATACCGGTGTGCTCAACCTCTGGGCAGTCTGTAGAGATTTTTGGAAGTGGAACCCGGTCACGAGTGTACACATTCACAAGTTCCCACTCGCAGTTGGACCCAATGTAAACAACCCAATCTCCATTTGTGCCCGCCCAAGCCTTGCCCTCAAGCGATGGCATCTTAACATCATACGTATCATTATCAAGCAGCATCAACTTGCACAGGGCGAGGCATTCGTCGTGCCGGCGCCAGTCATCAGGGTCACGGCGAAGAAGATAGGGGAGATCAAACGGCTCCTTGACTCTTGGGTTCCTTGTAATGATTTTATTAGTTGAGTCGAGAATGGGCTTGAACGAACCTGCCATGCTAGCTGAGGTGATGACATCACACCGATCAATGAGTTCCTCCACCACGTCATCTTTCAGATCGGGGCAAGAATAACTGGGTCGTTTCCGGCCTGTTCCCTCCATGGAGAAGACGATCGAACAATGGCAGAACAAAGGGTGAAGGGCTGAAGGAAAATGGAGGAGGGAGAGGAAGAGCGTGTGACAGTACTTCCAAATCGAGAGGGAAAGGCAAAGAGTCGGTGGACGGTTGCGAGTTTGCCACGGTTCACGAAGAGGCGCCCCAGCCTACACGTCCATTCGGAAATACTCCTACTACTCACCGTCGTCTCACTGATATGTTGGAACGGGACCACATGTCAACGAAACATGGTGTGTAATTTCTCGTGCAAAATGCGATCTAGCCGCGTTGGCCCGAGGTGCCGCATTAGTTATCGACCTTTATTTTTTTAATGGCGTGCAGATCAGTTTTGAAGCACGACTAACTGGTACTGTACGCAGAGAAAATATAAACTACTCTACCACTACTCCACCTCCAGTACTAGTAGTATAAAAAAGATATATAGGCTAGAGCTGCAGCGCTTTCTTGCTAAGGGCTGCCCACTTGCTTCTCACACTACCACCCTCTCTCCAGATCTAAAAAAGACGGCCCCTCTCTCCCTCCTCACAGGTGGTCACAGATCCGCCGGGGAAGAAAAGGATGTGGAGCGTTGACGCACTCGTCGTCGGTGAGCGAGGTCACGCACTGACGACAAGGCCGTCCTCTCAGACCTAGTGCCCGCATAGGATGGCCTCCGTCCCCAAGCTCATTGCCGTAGTGTGTGCGGAGGACAACGACCACGAGCGAAGCCACTTCCCACCGACCCTCAGGTATGCTACCTCTTTTCGAACCATAACCTTGTTCTATTGCCCCATCTGCCACGTCATTGCATGTGGATCTTTTTCCACTCCACCATCTTCCCAATTTGCTATCCTCTGCTCTGCTGGCCACGCAGACGAAAACCATAATTTGCACTATTAAAGGAAACCTTACTTCATGCAGACTAATCCATGTCTAGGTTGAATAAGGAAAGGAAGGGAGACTGTACTGTCCAAGAGAGTAGGCATCGAACCCGCATCTAGGTTGAAAAGGGGAAAATCTGTAGCTAAGGAACGAGTCTCGTGTCTCTTGGTTGAAGAAGGGTAGAAAGGCATGACAACGCAATAGAGAATGACCAGGTCGATCGGTTTGTTGTCCTCGCATAGGAAAAAGGTGGCTAAAGAGAACAAAAATGGGACGTAATCCACATATGCTGCCTGGATATTTGTTGCTCTGGGCAACCATACCTCCCTCAATACTCTACGTCCGTGGAGGTACATCGTACTAGTGCGCCCACTGTCCGAATGGGCCTCCCATGCTCTTATTGCCACTTTTTTTGCTGTTAGTATAACGCGAGCAGTCAAGTCAAGCAATGCTACTGCTAAAGTGATGCCACCTTTAACTAATGCCGCTCTCAGTCTAATGCCACCGATAAATTTAAGCAATGCCATTTAATGTCACTGGATTATTTCAGGGTTAGCTGTTGATTGTGGATGTATTAAAGATTTTTTTCAGCTAAGGCATTCTAATGCTGTTGCACAGCCAGTATACCAACGATGAAACTTGTTACTACCTTCAGATTTTTGCACTGTTAATGCTTATAGATTACATACCTCACTTTCATGAGATAAGTTAATTTTTTTGTACAGTGTCACCAAAATGCCAAGGCGCTGATGTCATTTTATTTTGGTTAAATTGCACAGACAATTATGAAGACAAGAGGAAAGGCCAAGAGTGGGCACCTCCTCCTCCGGCTGTTCTCTTGATTTGTTCGATCAAATTTTTATGTTTGATCGATTATCAAGATTGGGATAGCAATTTTTAAGGTCCCCCCCAAATGATATTTACCTTGGAGGTACATGGTTTGCAATTTTTTTATACTGTCATTAGTTAATAATGCTAGTTACCTTCAGACTTTTGTATTTGGTTTAATGCTCATGCATAGCTAGTATACAATGCTGAAACTTGTTACCTTTACATTTTGTATTGTTAATTCTTATAGAAACCTTCCAGTGCTAGAGTTTATTGAAATCTGTTCAGTAAAACCATTGTACTGTACCCTGTAATAAACTAACTACTTTGTAGTATTCGAATGGTGTTGCATTAGCGTATGGACATTAATAAAGTGTGGCAAGCTTTCCCAGAGATGTGCTCAAGAAAACTACTACCCGTTTTTCTAAATACTAGATGTTTGGGTACTTTAAATTGAACCGCAAAAACGTCTTATATTAAGGAACAAAGGGTGTAGAGTTCACTCAAATTATCCCGGTAAAGCTAGTCACACCTTTGGTTAAATTAATGTTCATTATGTTGTCAGAGGAGGTCTGTATGTTTGCTCTAATGCCTGTCGACTACATACCTGACATCATGATGTAATGTTAAGTCATTTCCTTTTGTACAGTGTCACTGAATTGTCAAGGCGGTGATGGCATTTTATTTTAGTAGAACTGCACAAAATTTGCTTAAAAGAAGAGGGAAGGTCAGGAATGGCTCAGTTTTTCAGAAAAAACTATGTATGCCTTCCTGACATCAGCCGTTGTTGCTTTGTTTATTCCTTCAAACAGGTGGTTAGAAACAGTCTTGCTACGTTTTCCCATTAAGAAATTGGAATGCTTATATTTGTGAGTCTATGCTTCAACTAGTGCCACGTTTAGAGTAATCATACTTTCAATATCTATGTAAACAGGGATGCTCGATTTTAGTGGAACTGCACAAAAAGTCCAACTGATTCAACATTAGGAGCATGTTTTTTTCAAACCTTTATATCCAATTGGTGGAACTATGAGCTGTTCATTACGAAGGTACATGGTTTGCTACTATCTTGCTACTCTTTTTGTACTGTCATTAGATAGTAATACTAGTGGTTTGCATGTGAATTTATTGGCGGGGTGGACCTACATTGGAGGTGTAGTACAGGATTCAATGATTGGATGCTCAATTTCGGTTGTATCGATTTCACCTCTTCCATCACTGCGAACATGGATATCCTTGGTCTGATGAAGAATAGGCGCTATATTTCTGCTCTGAACCAGCAAATCAATTCAGTATGAAATTGTCCAGGGCAAAACATAACTCTATCACATTATCCAGTGCAGAAGATGACAGATGCTAAGCGGAAGAGACATGTTTAAACCGAAAATACAAGGTGTGGTATATGTTTACTAGCTGCTTGATATTTGTGTAGATAGAGATGTCTGCCCATTGCTATTTGGCAAACAAACAAAGTGTCTGCAATTTTGGTTGAACTGCACAAGAGAATAGTATAGTCACTGCATGCAGTGCCATTTGAAAATAGACACAGAAAGATTGGATAGTCACTTCATGGACTGCAGAAAAGTAGTACTGTACTATTTATTGGCCAACACTAGGTGCTTCATTGCTTTGGTCTGATTATACAATGGGCATCATTTTGCCTAAGTTAAAGTTTGTATTCCGAAAATAGTCTCGCGGTGTGATCGAGAGAAGACCAAATCATATTGCAGTGGATGTTCCTCCATCATGTGTGGTTCATTCTCATGGTTCCAGCTGTTGGTGAAACCACTTACGTTTGCAAGAGGAATTGTAGACTTCACAAACAAATTTGTCTTTCAGTCTGTACTGAATGTTGGCCAAGAGAAGCATCCATGTTAGTAGGAAGAACATATGTTTTTTTGAGATCTTTGCTTTTGCAGCTACATATTTGTATATGATCTGTGAATCATTGAGATGCATTAACATGTTGATCTTATGTATGGGAATCGTACTAGTTAGTTTTAGCTGCGATGCAAGATCCGAAGTGGCTGATCTTTGCTTTTGGAGCTACATATTTGTATATGATCTGTGAATCGTTGAGATGCATTAACAGTTACTTATTTCTGTTCGCTCAGTGTTTACAAGTTACTGATCGATCACTGGCTAGCCTACAAATGCGCTCCTGGTAGTTTTATTTGTGACACAAGATGTGAAGTGGCAATTTTTTGAATGAAAATTCTTACCTCTAAAGAAACTAACAAGCTACACTATCGATCCTACACGGATAAAAATGCCTACCTCTGAAGAAACTGACAAGCTACACTATCGATCCTACACGGATAAATAGCGGATCACGCACGTACTACCTCCTTTCCGGTTTGCAAGGCTCAATTCAAGAAACGACCTACTCGATCCTACATGAATAAATAGCGGATCACACACGTACTAGTACCTCCTTTCCGGTTTGCACGACTTAATTCAAACCTCTCACCAACCAAGGTACTCCCTCCGTCCGGGTTTATTAGTCCCGTGAGCAAAGCAGCAAGACCAAAGCATGGCAATAATTAACGGCATGTAGAAGTTTAAGCCTAATTAATTCCAGCGATTTAAGTGGCTGCATGCGTGCCCTCGGTTGCGACTCGTTGCATGCTGCTTCATGTACTGCCTGCGAGCGATTCTGAGTGCCTGCATGCAGCCGGCCGTACTTAAGGCAGCTAACTGATGCGAAAAAAGATACACTTTAATTGTTGCGGGCTTTTTAAATCCGTGGAATCATTATTGACAAGGAGGGAGATGATTTAAGTGCACTCATTTGACCGCCATCCCGGCGTGCGTCCCAGACGGGACGGGATGACACAGTCATAATTTCAGTTTCTCTAGTTTTCCACGGCAATCTAGCGCGCTAAGCCATTATGCATTGAATTCTGATGACCGTCGCGCTACCTTCCGCCTATAAGTACTGTTTCCCAGCCTTCTCCGGTGCCACCGTGACCCAACTCGCCATATCCTCATAAGCCCCCACCGGGCCGACGTCGCTCGCCACGTCCGCCATGCCCCCGCCCGTCCGCGGTAGGCGACGCCGGAGGCGGTCACCGCCGGAAGTAGTGTTTGGGTTTTCACCGGAAGGCAGACGGAGGGAGGAGGCATTCTATCTGTCTTTAGATGGCAATGCGGAGATCGAGGAGTTGTCGGAGCGCGACCGCATGGCAGAGGAGCAGGAGTTGTTGGAGCGCGACCACCTGGCGGAGGAGCAGCGTATCGCCGATTTGCGCCGCCAGCGGGACATGGAGCAGCAACGCACCGACGCTCTAAGTCGCGAGTAGAGCGCCCACAACTGGGCCGACTACGTGGAGGCCAGGGCCCAGCAAATAGCCCTGGAGGCTGTCGGGCACGCACGCGTTCGCGACGCTGGTTTTTACTACCAGCTCGTCAAGTGGGTTTCCCGCTTGGAAGCCGAAGGTTCGGTGGACCACGCCGGCATGGAAAGGGCCAACGCACGCGAGCAACACACCCTATCGCACCTCTTGCAAGTCCGAGGCGAGGCACACGACGCCGGTGCCGGCGTTTAGCGTGTACCACAGATGGCGGTCGGCATCGTCTAGTTAGCTAAGAGTAAGTTAGTACTTGTACTCTACTAGAGTATTAGTGGGAGTAGATAGTTAACTTGGCTATGATGGTTGTCAACGTGGAAGTTCAGTACTCTATATGTGGATCAGACCTGTTACTTTGCTCTGAATGTTGAACTTTCCGTTTGAACGTATGGAATGGGCTGTTATTTTTTTTTAAATGAGTTGTATTTGTCATCCACGGGTTTAGAGGATGACTTGTGGGCCTAGCAAGTTGATGCGTACACAATCAGGAGATGATTGTACATGGAGAGGATGACAGCAGGGACCCGCCAAGGTCATGGAAGTACGCAAGCAAGCGCCTCCTTATTTCAAGCCAATAAAAAAATGGCTCCTCCTAGTGGATTTCTGACACCTGGGTCCCATGCCATTGTCAACGTAGTCAATAAACAAGAGAATTGCATAACGAGCGGCTGACACCAGGGACCCAGCAGCTCGCCCAGTTATTTTTGTTTTGGGTTAATTTGATAAATGCCACTCCAAATCTGGTGTATCCGAGAAATGCCACTGCAATTTCCAAACTTTGAAAAATGCCATTTCATGCCATTTCTAGTGGCATTTTTCGAAGTCTGGAGTGGCGTTTTTCAAAGTTTGCAAACCGCAGTGGCGTTTTTCAAAGTTTGCAAAAATTGCAGTGGCATTTTTCAAAGTTTGGAAATCGCACTGGCATTTTTATGAATCGCCATAATTGGAGTGGCATTTATCTAATTTGTTTTTGAGACGGAAGCAGGGTGTCAACTGGGCTGTGAAGGACACTCTGTTCTGTCTAGACAGCCTTTTCTTTTGTGTTTACCATAGACCAGCCCAGTAGTTTTTTTTCTTTCTGAAAATGGCTAGCCCAGTTTTTTTGTGATTTGTCAAGTAAGTCGCTTTATCAGGCCTGTTGGGCTGCAAATCATTCAAGACGAGGAGAGCTTCATTCGGCTGGCGGAGAAAATGGCCTATCAGTAATGAGAAAATGCGCTGTGCATTTTTAAAACACATCAAACCGGCAATTAGTTTCAAATATTTTTTTTCATTTTGAGATTTTAAATTGCATTTATTTTTATGCGCGGACAATTTATTGGATTTTATATTGATATACATTTATTTTTAAAATCAGTCTGAATGTGACTCAAAATTTCGGGATTAAAAACAGTTCAGACCGCACCGACATATGCAAAATTTCATATAATTTTTTAACCGTGGCCACAATATGGGCTGTAATGGTAACAAAAAGAATATGAGCTCCAAAAAACCCGTAAGAATTAGCAAATGGGCTATAAATTATTTGAAATAATGGCAGATGGGTTGTTTGCTGTTTTCGACAGATTTGAGGCTTTCCACAGATGGCCTATATACTGTTGGATGTCCATCCAATGGCCGTCGTGCTTCTTCAATCTCTGCTCTTCCTGCTCCAGCCGCTCAAACAAGCGCCGGCGGGACTGCCTGCTACCTCCTCCCCACGGCCGGTTGTGCTGCCGCGCAGGCCTCACCGCCCCACCGTACTCCCATCGCTGGCCTAGCCATCCCTCTACTCACCCACACCCGCTGTTATTCTCTGGCGACGGCGGACGAACCAGTAAACCCTCGTACAGTCGTACTCCCCTCCGCGTGGGAAACAAAAACAACTGCCGAGTCTTCCCTGCCTCCGTGTCATTCCCTTCCTAGGCCTCGCCGTCATCCACCGCCCTGGTGCTCTCGGCGTGGTGTGGTCAACGTGGACAACGACCGACATGCATCTGAAGTGGACTGTACGTGGAGAGGCTGACAGCTGGGTCCACGGCCGCACGCAAGGAAATGCCTCCTTATTACGCGCAAAATAATGATTCCTCCACCTGACATCTGGGACCCACCGAAAGGGCCTCTGTATTTCGCGAAAAAAACGTTACCGCAGCTGACAGCTCGGACCCACCAGCTATATCTTCGCACGCGAGGAAGTGCCTCCTTATTACGCACAAAAAAATGAATACTCCCCCTGCTAGCTGGGACCCTGTATAGTGGGCCTACTAAGTTGACGGGGATGAAGGGCTTTGTCAACTTAGTCAATATGCACGATTCTAGCTCGACTGACCGTACGATGTCCATCCAACGGCCGTAGTGCATCTTCAACCTCTGGTCTTCTTGCTCCAGCCGCCCAAAGCAGTGCCGGTCGTGCCGCCTGCTCCTGCCTCCCGTGGCCGGCTGTGCTGCCACGGAGGCCTCACTGCCCCCATACTACTCCCACCGCTGGCCAGGCCATCCCTCCACTCCACTCACCCACACCCCCTGTTATTCTGGGGCGACGGCAGCGCAGCCGAACCAGTGAACCCTCGTACTCCTCTCCGCGTGGGCATCCACTGCCGCGTCTTCCCCGGCTCCTCGTCGTCCCCTTCCTAGGCCTCGCCGTCGTCCACCGCCATGGTGCTCTCGGCGCGGCGTGGTCAATGTGGTCAACGACCGAATTCCATCGGAAGAATACTGTACGTGGAGAGGCTGACAGCTGGGTCCACGGCAGCCGCAAGGAAGTGCCTCCTTATTACGCGGAAAATAATTATTCCTCCACTTGACAGCAGGGACCCACCGGACGCCCAACAGTATTTCACGAAAAAATGTTTGCCCCTGACTGCTGGGACCCACCCAACGGGCCACCGTATTTCGTGAAAAAATGTTCCCCCTGCTGTCAGCTCGGTCCCATCGGAAGTGCCTCCTTATTACGCACAAAAAATTGAATACCCCCTACTAGCTGGGACCCACCTTGGTGGGAGGCTGACTTGTGGGCCTACTAAGTTGACGGGGACGGGCTTTGTCAACTTAGTCAATATAAATGATTCTAGCTCTAGTGACCGTACGATGTCCATCCAACGGCCGTAGTGCTTCTTCAACCTCTGGTCTTCTTGCTCCAGCCGCCCAAAGCAGCGCCGGTCGTGCCGCATGCTCCTGCCTCCCGTGGTCGGATGTGCTGCCGCGGAGGCCTCACCGCCCCCTACTATTCCCACCGCTGGCCAGGCCCTACGGCGACGGCAACCTCACACCGCAGCCGAACCAGTGAACCCTCGTACTCCACTCCGCGCGGGCTTCCACTGCCGCGTCTTCCCCGGCTCCGCGTTGTCCCCTTCCTAGGCCTCGCCGTCGTCCATAGCCCTGGTGCTCTCGGCGCGGCGTGGTCAACGTGGTCAAGGAACAACTTCCACCAGACGTGGACTGTACGTGGAGAGGCTGACAGCTGGGTCCATGGCCGCAGCAAGGAAGTGCCTCCTTATTACGCGCAAAATAATGATTCCTCCACCTGATAGCTGGGACCCACCGGACGGGCCACTGTATTTCACGAAAAAAATGTTTCCCCCTGACTGCTGGGACCCACCAGCTACATCTTCGCATGCAAGGAAGTGCGTCCAAAAAAAATGATTCACCCCCCTGACTGGTGGGACCCACCAGCTACATCTTCGCACGCAAGGAAGTGCCTAACGGCCGGGACCCACCTGGTCGAAACGTACGTAGCATTGTCATTCTGGTCGCGAACGTGTACGTACATATATACTGGTGGATGTAGAGGCGGGCACGTGTCGTAATAGAGGCGCGCACGTAGCCTGTACACGTATACATCGGCCAAGGTGCAAGAAAGAAAATATGGCCACGTATGTGTACATACGGGCGGGGTCTCGAACGCCTACTCGCGCATACGTACGGCGAGGGCTCGTGTACATGGCTGGGTCGGAACGGAGAAATAGCGTCGTCGTTGTGTTCATGGGGAGGCAATGGAATGCGTCGTGTTCATGGGGAGGCAACAGAATGTGTCGTGTTCATCGGGAGGCAACAGAATGTGTCGTGTTCATCGGGAGGCAATGGAATGCGTCGTGTTCATCGGGAGGCAACGGAACGTGTGGGAGCCAACCGGCTGGGTCGGAACGGAATGCGTGGTCGTGTTCATCGGGAGGGCTTGGACGGAACAGGCGATGGAAACGAGGCCTAGCGTACCGCAGAACGGAGGAAACGGACCTCCTTTGGTCGAAACGGGGGTCCTGTTAATCGGGAGGGGTGTGGCGTACTGCAACACGGAGGAAACGGACCTCCTACGGTCGAAACAGGGGTCCTGTTGATCGGGAGGGGTGTGGCGTACCGCAAAACGGAGGAAATGAACTATTTGGGTGAGTTCAGTCGCCTCTCTCTCTCTCTGCTAGGGCTCTACCAGATATCTAGATGTCCTCCTTCTACTCTGTCGTGGCTAGCTCTATTTATAAAGGCCCTAGGCCTCTCCCCCAAATAATGAGTGGGAAGGGCGCCAACAATTGGCTATTTTGAAGGGGAACATCTAGTACAAGTCATCCTAACCAAAGGTGGTCTTTGGCTGCCAAAAGCATTGGTGATGATGCCGTCTTGGGATCCACGGTGACCTCCGTCCTGCCGCTCTACTGGTCTTGGTCTCGTTGCACCGGAATGGTAACCTTTGCGCGATGCCTTGGCATGTGCTTGCCCCCTTTGCACAAAAGGGGAAACAAGGACACTGCGCAGGACGGCGCCCGCCTGGTCTCGATCGTCATGGCTTGCGTCACGGGCTCCTCGCGAGGTACCCCTGCCTTGATCTCTCCGCCTCCTCGCGAGCCTGCCTGATGAGGCTTCCTCTGAGGAAGCTTCCGGTCATCCGCCCCGCGAGGCTTGGCCCCTCGCGAGGGTCTTGAGCTTGAGCTGATGAAGATGGGCCACGCTGGGCCCCCACTTGAGCCACGCCGCAAGCCGCAGGTAGGCAAGTCTGGGGACCCCCGTTCCCAGAACGCCGACAGTAGCCCCCGGGCCCAAGGCACGCCCGGGCTTGGCCTAGCAGGGAAGCGAAGGGGCAAGCGTGAAGCGCCGCGGGCCCCAATAGCCTGCGGCCTTGGGCGCCGCGTGGCGATTGATTGGACGTGGGCGTATGCCCTTCCCCATGACGCCTCGTCGACCGCACGACTTGACAAGTCCCTGCATGCAGAGAAACCGGTCATGATTACCTGCGATCGTGGTGCTTGGCGGTTGGCCTCCTCTGGCTATAAGTACGGGGCTGCACGAGCCCCTTCAGCTCATCCCTTCCTGCTGCTCCTTTTCTTCTTCTTGGCTACTCGTCGTTCCCATGGCTCCAAAGAGATTCTCGGCCACGGAGAAAGGAAAGGCCCGTCAGGCAGGGCATGACCCCCCCTGACCAAGCGCGGCCGAGGCCGCCCTCGCAAGTATTCCACGGTCACCGTAGTGGCCTCCCGCGGCCATGGAGGTGGCTCCCTGCGCGGTGGTGAGCGCCCAGTTGCCTATGGGGGCACGCCGTGGCTGCGCGCCCCCCTAGGCCGCGCTTTCGCTCTGCGGAGGTGCTGCCAGAGTTCGTCGTGTGGTCGGCGAACCCAACCAACACCCGGCTCCAGCTCCCCCGTTTCTTCGTAGGTGAACTGCCGACCAGCGCCCGGTGCGGCGTCTGGCTCCAGGCAGACGGCTGCTGCAGCAGGGCCTCCTGGGCTTTGCTGGAGTTCTCCATCTCTGGGAATGGGGCCCTGACCCGCGGCTGGCAAACGTTTGCCCGCGCGCGCGGCCTGAATCGGCGGTGTACCCTGCACTTCAAGTTCGATGGCGACGCCACCCTCTACGTGAGGGTTTCGGGGAAGACGGTCGCCGTGCTAGGTGCTGCCCCGAAGACGACGACTGCGGCCGCCTGCCCAGCCCCGGTACCGACCAGGATGAAGACGGCGACAGGCGTACAGGCGGCGGTGCTCGGGGCTCGCTAAGCTTCGGTGACTCCCTCTCAGGCAGCAGCTCCTCCAGCGGTGGCCGCGACCAGGCCCCGCGCCGTCGCGCCCGCCTGGGTGAAGGTAGCGGGTCAGCCCGCCGTCGCGCCCCGGTGAAGCGAGAGGATGGATCCGCCTGAGCCCCAGGAGCAGCTCGAACCTTCGCCGTGGGTTGGTGCAGGACGGACCACGCCCATTTTGTTTTTCTTCTTTTCCTGCGCAGAAATAGAAGGTGGTATAGGGCCCCGCGGGGGCGTGTTAGAACTGCTGCTGTTAACCATCGCGCCGCTTCCGCTATTTCTACGCCGTGTTTCCGCGCCGTGCACCCATGTGCGGGAATTATTTTAGCTCGGTGAGGCTTGACGCGGTCCTCGCCTCCCTAGGCCGTGGCCTTGCCATGCGCTTCGTGCCCTGCAAGGATTAGTAGGAGGGGTAACTTTCGGTCTTGGTTGTGGGGGCGATCGGCCCAGGTCCTGTGCTTGTGTCGCGTTGCCCGTGGGGCACGGACTGGGAGGGGTGCCCCCGCAGAGGACTCGGATAGGAAAGCTCCAAACGATCGGGGCAGAAAACACTCGCGAGGGCGCCCGCGAACTCCCTTGCGAGACTTGTGCGAGAGAAAACGAGGCAAGCGAGTGAAAAAGATAAAGAGTCACAAGCCGGGAATGCCAACAGCTCCAATAAAACTTCAAACGGGAATAAACAAGCCAACTGCGGAAAGCAAATGGAACAGCCACGTCCGGCACCTATTCTAGTCTTCGACGTCTTCTCACCAGCGCAGAGCTAAGTGCTGCCACTGGGCGTGGGCGGGAGCCCCCGGGGCCCGAGGGCGGCACTCCGGAGACTCCGGGGCGTGTACAGCCCCACTCATTATTACGTGAGAGTGTCACGGGGGGGCGAGCTTCACAGGCATTGGCCTTCTTCACAGGCACCGGGCCTTTCCCGAAATGCGGCAGCTTCACAGGCACCGGGCCTTTCCCAAAACACGGCAGCTTCACAGGCATTTGCCTTCTTCACAGGCACCGGGCCTTTCCTAGGCGCTAGGCCTCGCTCTGGGTAGAACCTCCGGAGATGTTGAATGTTCCACGCGTTCTGGATGGGTACCCCCTCCGTGGTCTCCAAGCGCGCGGAGCCAGACCTGGAGACATGAACAACCTTGAATGGGCCCTCCCACATGGGAGAGAGCTTGTGCAGCCCCTCCCTGGACAGAACCCGTCTGAGCACGAGATCCCCTACCTCAAGAGTTCTGGGGCGGATGTTGCGGCAGTGGTATCGTCACAGCGCCTGTTGATACCTTGCCGCTCGCAGTGTGGCTTCTCGACGGCGTTCCTCCCCCATAACGAGATCCGTCCCCCGCATGGCGTCCTACCGCGTCTCGTCGAACGCCAGGACCCGTGCGGAGCGACGCCTGACCTCGTGAGGGAGAACAGCCTCTGCCCCGTAGACGAGGAAGAACGGGGTCTCGCCAGTCGGCTTGGTCGCAGTGGTGCGGATTGACCACAGCACGGACTGGAGCTCGTCGTACCAGCCCCTGCCACAGGCCTCCAGCTTCTTCTTGAAGGTCCTGGCTTTGAGGCCCCTCAGGACCTCCGCGTTGGCTCGCTCGACCTGGCCGTTGCTCTGGGGGTGTGCTACCGAAGCGTAGCATATCTGCGTTCCAAGGTTAGCACAGTATGTTTTGAAGAGATTACTGGTGAATTACGAACCGTTGTCGGTGATGATGCGGTTGCGCACCCCAAATCGGCTCACGAGGCCCTTGATGAACTTGACCGCAGAGCCTGCCGGGATTGTGCAGATGGCTTCCACCTCAGCCCACTTGGTGAACTTGTCCACAGCGACGTACATGTAGTGATAGCCCCCTGGCGCTCGAGGAAACAGGCCCAGAATGTCCAGCCCCCAAACTACGAATGGCCATGAGAGGGGTATATTCTGTAGACCTCCCGCAGCCTGATGGATCTGCTTAGCGTGAAACTGGCAGGCCTCGCAAGCCTTCACCAGCTCAACGGCGTCGTTGAGCGCCGTGGGCCAGTAGAACCTACTACGGAACACCTTGCCGATGAGGGTTCATGACGACGAGTGGTGTCCGCAGTCTCCGCCATGTATGTCCGCCAGCAGCTCCTTCCCTTGCTCTTGGGAGATGCAACGTAGGGATACGTCATTTGGTCGCTTCCTGTAGAGCTCTCCATCCTTGATGCAATAAGCTGTGGCCTGCCGCGCCACACGCTCATCTTCTTCCTCGTTCTCCGGCAGAGTCCCTTGCATCAGGTAGTTCTTGAGCTCCGGGATCCAACACCCTTCCTGAGGCCCCAACACCTGGAGCAGGCGTGCCCTTGAGGCCAGGCCGCAGACCGGGGTTCCTGAGGCGGGCGGCTGAGGGAGCTCCTCCCTTGGTTGCGCCGTGTTCGACAGTGACGGCACCGCCGAGAGTTTGAAGAGCCGCTCCTCGAAGACGCCTGGCTCCTGAGGCAGCCGCCTAGATGCCCTCTTGGAAATGTCATTAGCCTCCGGATTGGTGCCGCGAGGCACATGCTGCAACTCCAGCCCCCAGAACTGTTTCTCCATCTTGCGAACCTCAGTGAGGTAGGCCTCCATGTGCTCTTCCTTTGGCCCGTATATCTTGTTGGAGAAGTTGACGAGGAGCTGCAAATCGCCCTTGATGATGAGGCACTTCACCCCTAAGGCAATTGCAGCCTTCAAGCCTGATATCAGGCCTTCGTACTCCGCTATGTTGTTGGAGACCTTTTCTCCATGCTGGAAGCAGAGTTGTACGGCGTAGTAGAGTTTGTCCTTGGTAGGGGATATGAGCAATGCGCCAGCTCCCGCACCGTGTCGGGGGAACACCCCATCGAAGTACATGACCCAGCCGTCCAGTGCTTCACTTCGCGAGGAAAGTGATCGGTCTTCGCCTGACTCAAGACCCGGCGCTTCTGCCCATTCTGCCATGAAATCCGCAAGTGCGGCTCCCTTGATGACTCTGGTCGTACTGAATTCTAGCTGAAATGCATGTAGTTCAATGTTCCATTCAGCAACCCTTCCAGATGAGTTGGGGCTCCTGAGCACTCTTTTCAAGGGGTATGCTGAGACGACTATGATGTGATGGCCTTGGAAGTAGTGGCGCAGCTTGCGTGAGGCCACTAGTAGCGCGAGGAGGAGTTTTTGGGGTATGGGATATCGTGCCCTTGCGCCCCGTAGCACCGTGCTGACGAAGTACACGGGATGCTCGACGTGGTTGAGGGTGCGGGTGCAGCTTGCGTCCTCCAGAGGTCGAGGCGTCTCTTGAGACGACGGAGCTCCCAGCGCTTGGTCGCATGAAGAGGCCTCTCCTGTTCTGGGTGTGTTCTCCTGCTGCGGTTGTTCCTTTCCGGCTACGGTTGCGGCCTTTGCGAGGCCCTCCTGGCTCTGCTTTGCTTCTGTTCAAACGGTCGATTCGGCCTTGGCACAACGCTCCTCCCTGACCGCCACCAGGGTTGCGCTAGCGGAGTAGGGGGTGGCCGCAAGGTAGAACACCAGGGGCTCCCGAGGACGCGGAGCTACCATCACTGGTGGGCTGGTAAGGTACCTCTTGAGGTCTTGGCATGCCTTGTTGGCCTCTTCAGTCCATTCGAAGGGGCCCTTTTTCTTCATCAGCTTGAAGAAGGGCAGCGCTCGTTCCCCCAGCTTGGAGATGAAGCGCCCCAGCGCAGTTACACGACCGGTGAGCTTCTGTATTTCTCTGAGGGTCCTTGGCGGGCTCATGTCTTCGACTGCCCTGACCTTCTCTGGGTTGGCCTCGATGCCCCTGTGGGACACGAGGAAACACAGGAGCTTGCCCGAGGGGACTCCAAACACGCACTTCCCCGGGTTGAGCCGTAGGTCCACTTCGTCGAGGCTCGCAAAGGTTTCTTCCAGGTCCTGTATCAGGGTTCTTGCCTCACGAGACTTCACCACAATGTCATCGACGTAAGCTTCAGCATTCCTCCCGAGCTGCTGGCCTAAGGCGATGTGCATCAGTCGCTGAAAGGTCGCGCCTGCGTTGCACAACCCAAATGGCATGCACGTATAGCAGTGCACTCCACACGGGGTCAGGAAAGCCATCTTTCCACGTCTTCTACTGCCATCTTGATCTGGTGATAGCCCGAGAAGGCATCTAGGAAGCACAATAGGTCACACTCTGCGGTGGAGTCGACTATCTGGTCAATGCGGGGGAGCGGAAATGGATCCTGTCGGCAGGCCTTGTTGAGGTTGGTGAAGTCAACACACATGCGCTCCTTTCCTCCCTTTTTTGGCATAACGACCGGATTAGCTAGCCAATCAGGGTAGTGGACCTCGCGGATAACTCCTGCTGCCTCTAGCTTCTGGGTCTCTTGAACGATGAAAGCCTGTTTCTCAATGGACTGCCGCCTCGCCTTCTGCTTCACGGGGCGCACATTGGGGCACACGTTGAGGTGATGCTCAATCACATCCCTAGGGACCCCTGCTAACTGATCAGGTTCCCACGCGAACACCTTCTTGTTCGCACGCAGGAACCTCACTAGGGCCTTCTCTTGCTCGGGCTCGAGGTTGGTCCCTATGGTGAAGGTGGCGTCAGTGGACCCGTCCTTGTCGACTGGTACCTGCTTGGTTTCCGCCTTGTCTTGGGTGAATAGCTGCTTCTTTTTAGCCGGCGCAGCCCCCTTGGGCTTAAGGGCGTCGGTGCTAGTGGGCTGCGCCACGGCGGCCGCCCTGAAAACAAGCTGGAGCACCTACAGCGCATTCCTTGTGTCTCCTAACACGGTGAGGACGCCGCTGCTCCCAGGCATCTTCATGAGGTTGTACGCCGGGTGAGTTGCTGCCATGAACCGAGCCAAGGCCGGATAGCCGAGGATGGCATTGTAGGGGAGGCCGATGGGGGCCACGTTGAAGTCGATCAGCTCCGTGCGGAAGTTGTCGTAGGTGCCGAAGGTCACTGGGAGGCGGATCCATCCTAAGGAGGCGGTGGAACCGGCTTCGATGCCCGAGAAAGGCCTGTTGGGTTGGAGCCGCTCCAGCGGCACGTGGAGGAGGCTGAAGGCCTCCACCGAGAGCACGTTGAGGCCGGCACCACCGTCGATGAGGGTCCTGGTGACGGCCACTTGGCAGATGGTGGGAGTGCACAGCATCGGGAGCGCGGCCGAACCGATGGGGTTGAAGGGGTGATCCTCTGAGTCGAAGGTTAGATCGGCCTCGGGCGCCACCTAGCCCGGGGGGAGGGGGCTTCTCGGCGCTTGGAGGCGGTGCTAATCCGGCGGGTGAACGGCTTGACATGATGACTAGAGGGTGGTGCCTGGGAGCCACCTAGGAGAGCTGCGACGACGGGCGGCACTGGTGCGGCAAAACGGGCGAGGAAGAGGTCGCGCAGCTCCTCCCAGGAGGTGACGGAAGCTGTCGGCAGGCGGAGGAGCCACACGCGCGGGATGCCGGTGAGGGCCATGGGTAACCAGTTGGCCATCACCCGGTCGTCGCCCCCGGCTCTGAGGACGACCTCCCCGTACGCCAGCAGGAAAATCATCGGGTCCGTCGCGCCGTTGTAGCGCAGCGGCATCTCGGGCTTGAACTTGCTTGGCCACTGCACCTGTCGCGAGGTGGGAGCCAAGGCCCGGAGCCCCCTGGCCCCAGTGCCGGCATCCGTTGCTGGAGCGGGCGGCACGTTGTCCATCATGAGGGCGGAATGCGATGTTGGGGGAGAGCGGGTCGTCAGGAGGCAGGACTCCGGCGCACCCCTAATTGGAGCGCCAAATTTCGGATTTCGGGTTCCGGCAGACCCTCGAGGTTCGAACACTGGGGTGCGCGCGGAGATCTCTCCCCTACCGATCTACATGCAATCTCCCCGCGTGACCTAAGCTGGAAACAACAAACAACACAAGGGACACGAGGTTTATACTGGTTCGGGCCACCGTTGTGGTGTAATACCCTACTCCAGTGTGTGGTGTGGTGGATTGCCTCAGGGGCTGACGATGAACAGTACAAGGGAAGAACAGCCTCGCGAGAGGTGTTCTTGAGCCGGTGCGATGAAATGTTTGGGTGAGTTCAGTTGCCTCTTTCTCTCTGCTAGGGCTCTACCAGATCTCTAGATGTCCTCCTTCTACTCTGTCGTGGCTAGCTCTATTTATAAAGGCCCTGGGCCTCTCCCCCAAATAATGAGCGGGAAGGGCGCCAACAATTGGCCATTTTGAAGGGGAACATCTAGTACAAGTCATCCTGACCAAAGGTGGTCTTTGGCTGCCAAAAGCACTGGTGATGACGCCGTCTTGGGCTCCACGGTGACCTCCGTCCTACCACTCTGCTGGCCTTGGTCTCGTTGCACTGGAATGGTGACCTTTGCCCGATGCCTTGGTCTGTGCTTGCCCCCTTTGTACAAAAGGGGAAACAAGGACACTGCGCAGGCCGGCGCCCGCCTGGCGCCCGCCTGGTCTTGATCGTCATGGCTTGCATCACGGGCTCCTCGCGAGGTACCCCTGCCTTGATCTCTCCGCCTCCTCGCGAGCCTACCTGATAAGGCTTCCTCTGAGGAAGCTTCCAGTTGTCCGCCCCGCGAGGCTTGGCCCCTCGCGAGGGTCTTGAGCTGGAGCTGATGAAGATGGGCCGCGCTGGGCCCCCACTTGAGGCACGCCGCAAGCCGCAGGCAGGCAAGTCTGGGGACCCCCATTCCCAGGACGCCGACACCCTCCACCACACGACGGGGTCCTGTTCATCCAGAGGCAACGCCACCGCTCACTGTTCATCCACCCCCCGCAACGCTCACTGTTCATCCAGTCGATCGGCTTCAGTTAGCAGCAGTAGCGAAGGAATCACTTGATCGGGTTCAATTAACAGCCATCGATCGATCACTCGGGTTCAGTAACGCGTAGCCTGCAGTGCAATCGCTCGGGTTCAGTTAGAGCCCAACGCCTCGCTCAGGTTCAGTTAGATCCAACGCCTCGCACACACGCGCGTACGTGTACAAGAGAAACGCGCATCACTCGGCCCCCGACCTCCCACCGTAACCGGGAACTCCTCGAAATTTTCCTCCCCCTCGCTTCTACCACGGTTTTTTCCGTCATGGACGGCCCAAAGAATGTCATGCAGCTGCGTCTCCGGCCCGCCCAAGACGAAAAGCCCATTTTTTGTCAAGATTTTTTGTCATAGAAGTAGGAGCCCACCACATCTATGATATACCGGGTTTTGTCACAATTATCATCATAGAAGTGTCATATGTATGACAGAAAAAAATTTCGTTCGGCCCAAAATGTCACGGATGTGTCTTTTTTTTGTAGTGGTGGCCCCTGCCGCAAGGGCGCTTCGGACGTGACGTCCGAAGACAAGACCCGCTCTTGCGCCGCCGACGACGATGATGATGATGAGGAGGAAAGCGATTCTCCCCTTGATGTGGGAAGGAAGAAGAGGGCTGCCTCCCCAATTCTGGAGGCGGAGGTGCCCAAGAAGGCGAAAGGCCCACTCGTGGGCAGCTCCGCATGGGACGTCGAAAGCAGTCCGGAGCAACGCCCCCGCACTAAGCCTCGGGCTGCATCGTAAGTGCTAAGACTCATATCTGCCCATAAACCAAGTCTCTCCTCCTCGTTGTATTGACATGATTGGTTACGTTATTACAGTCCGGCCCACGACCGCCCCAGCGATCCTCGTCAGGAGGTTCGTTGGATTCACAGGTGATGGCCAGCGAGTCACCACTGGCTGCTCACTCCCCCAAGGCCAGGGACAACACAGAGGTGTTGTCCCGAAGGACTTTCCCAGGCCGGGGAGAGGATCGGGAGGCGCCAGAAGGCGATTCCTCCATCGCCAGAGACCAGGGGGAGCCGATCTCCATGGGGACTGGTGGTGAGGAGGGCCGTATTCAGTTCGGCCCTCAGTCGGACTCGATTCCGGAGACCAATACGGCTCCAGAATCTGACACACAACCTCCTTCGAAGGAAAGGGGTATGCCTATTCCGCCGGTGACCCATGTCAAACCAGGGGCACTGGATAATCTGCTGGAAGCGCTATGAGGCGCTTCCACTTTGGACGATCACCGTGTTCTTATGGGCACGGTAATTGAAAGGGTTCAATCTGCCAAGAGCGGACTAACCGAACCCTGCAGCAGCCTGCTGACAGGTTTTGAGGTAAGCGAAGCGAAAAGAGAAAATCCCAATATAGACATTAGCCGCTGAGACACTGTCCGGTGTTCGGAAAGAAAAGCCAGACAGAGGATCAATCCTTTGTTGCAGGAAACTAACTAAATTGTCTGAAATGAATATGCAGGCATCGCTGTTGGCCGTAGCCTCACATACTACCGAGGTCTCCGAACTGAAGCAGAGACTGGAGCAGGCCGAGGAGGAGCTCGGCCAAGTGAGGAGGCAGCTCCAAGAAAAAGAAGGTATGTTGTAACCCGTTATGTATTCGAAAAAGGCAAAATGATATGCATTTGACCGAACTGTCATGATATGTACATAAGCGACGACTAAGGTCGAGGCCCTGAGAGAGGCCCTGGCCAAAACCAAGGGGAAGGCTGTCAAGGAGCAGGACGCCCATAAGAGGCTCAAGGCCCGGGTCAACAAAGTCCAACACGAGCTCCAGGACGCGGTGAGGAAGTGCTAGACCTTGGAGCACAATGCGTCGGCTCAAAAGGCCAAACTCGCCAAGGCTCGCAAGAGTGCGGAGACGACCCGAAATGAAGCCCAGGGCGCCCTTCAGGAGATCCAGGAGGCCAGGAAGATCGCGGCGGGTAAGGCATTCAATATGCAAAGCAAGAATATGTGAAGAGGAAATATCTTTTACTGACCCGGATACGGAGTTCTCCAGGGGCTTTTGTTGATCTGCCACGTAGTGTGACTGACGCCATGAAGTTCTTCCGAGCCAAAGAAGGGGGCTCCGCGGAGAAGCTGTTCTAGTCGCAATATCTTGCGCCAGAACATCTGGTGCCCTTCAGCGATCAACTAAAACAACTAGTCGAGATGCACAGGGTGGCCGAACTGGCCATGAAGGATTTAATAATCCGGCCGTGGCCAGCCGAAGCTATACCTAGTAGTTACTTTGGCCTCGTGAAGAGGCTAGTTGATGTCTGTCCTTGGTTGGACGTCATAAAGCGGTCCGTCTGCATCGAAGGCGCACTTCTGGCCTTCTCCTATGTCAAGGTCTGGTGGGCGAAGATGGACGCCGTCAAGTTGGCGACCGAGGGGTCGCCTGAGGGCAAGGAGCACCGCACACCTGAGCGATACTTTGGCAATGTCTTGGAGGGGTCCCGCATTGTTGCGGATCAATGTGCGAAAGACACGATCTTTGAATGAATATATTCAAGTTCCTTCTACCTTGTGGGATTAAATAAAGTGGGTTTGTAATATAATGCTTGTTATGGTTTAATTTTTTTCCTCCTGTGCGACCGTTTTATATGAAATCTGAGGGTTTTCCAGTCGTCGCTTCTGCCCGCACATAGGTAGTATGGAGGTGCTCGAGGTGGAATCTAAACAATCTTGATCCAATTATATGGTCCTTGAAGGAGTTATTTAGCGCAACGAACCAAACAATCAGACTATACGGCGTTAACGCCCTCACTTAGCCATATGAGTTTGACAATAAAAACATAGGCGCAGCCCCTAGTATCCGAACTAGAGTGCTATAAGCGTCTGATCGGGAAGTACCGATCCTTCGCGTAATGCGGAAGAAATATCCAACGATTTGCAACCTTCGAACAGCGTCCTTGAAGGAGTTGTTTAGCGCAATGAACCAAACAATCAGACTATACGGCGTTAACGCCCTCACTTAGCCATAGGAGTTTGACAATAAAAACATAGGCGCAGCCCCTAGTATCCGAACTAGAGTGCTATAAGCGTCTGATCGGGAAGTACCGATCCTTCACGTAATGCGGAAGAAATATCCAACGATTTGCAACCTCCGAACAGCTGACCGGCTCTCGCCGCATCATGACAGTCAGTTTTCGGCTTTCTCTTCTGAGGTGCTCCTTTGGATAAACCAAGGCACAATCGCAGTAGTTCTCCCTTTACTACCTTAGCCGATATAGCGGAACGTAAGGTAGCAATCACAGGAGCCGGGCAACCCAACTATTGACCAAAGGCATGATTCGAAGCCAATGCATATAATGCTAAATTCGGGGTGCCGAACTATACTGTAGAAGTGTTCGGACTTTTATTGCCATGTTGTGGGGCGCTATGAAGCCCCTAACAAATTGAAACGCACCCGAGTGTATAGGTGTTACCTGATAGAATTACCAGAAAGGAAAAGACAATATAAAAGAAAAAGAAGAACCAGTGGTAAGCTAGAGCCGTGAAAATTTGGGCCGCAAACTGTTTCTATTATAATTTCATTGGTGCGTTAAAGCGCATTTGTACAAGTAATGCCATAAGAAGGAGGCTGGTTACTATGCCTTAACCAAGGGAGAGCTGCGTGTGGGTTCTTGAAAAACAGGTAAAGGGATCATTAGAGAAACCACCTAAAAATTCCTCGGTACGTCAATGCTTCTTGTTGCCTTGGTGTGTTTGTCCTTCAAGAGTACCGATGATCAGGCCATCCAATGGGGCCTGCGGAATTGAAACCTGAAAAGTTAATGAATTAAAGTGACATTATGTGTGTATCTGATGCCAGTTGAGCCGTACTGTGGATCACAGGCCAGCTATGCCTCCGTTGATGCCCATGGAATTTTGAGTGTGTAATTATGTACGCGTGGCACGAATGCCACTACTTGATCGTGACTGAGACGGAGGCCGGATTGCTAGTCGAGCTCCTGACAGGTCGAGCTTTCCTACTGCAGGGTAGTTCGGACCCTCTTGACGGTGTCTGTGGGCTCGGCAGCCGAATAAAGTTTCTTCTTGAGAAGGCCGCTCTGTACTTCTGCTGCTAAGGCAGTTGTGTGCTCTTCTGTATGGAGGAAGCGTTCGTATTTCCATTGACTGTTATGATGCCACGTGAACCGGGCATCTTGAGTTTGAGATAAGCATAGTGTGGCACTGCATTGAATCGGGCGAATGCGGTCTGTCCGAGCAGCGCGTGATAGCCGCTGCAAAAGGGGACTATGTCAAAGATTAACTCCTCCCTTCGGAAATTGTCCGGAGATCCGAAGACAACCTTGAGCGTGATTGAGCCCGTACAGCGGGCCTCTACACCTGGTATGACTCCTTTGAAGGTAGTCTTTGTGGGTTTGATCCGTGATGGATGAATGCCCATTTTGCGCGCCGTATCCTGATAGAGCAGATTGAGGCTACTGCCACTGTCCATGAGGACTCGCATCAGGTGGAATCCATCAATGGTTGGGTCTAGGACTAGTGCGGCTGATCCGCCGTGCCGGATACTTGTCGGATGATCCCGACGATCAAAAGTGATCGGGCATGATGACCATGGATTGAATTTTGGGGCGACTGGCTCTATCCCATAGATGTCCCTGAGTGCGTGTTTGCGCTCCCTCTTGGGAATGTGTGTAGCATATATCATGTTCACCGTTTTGACTTGAGGGGGAAACTTCTTCTGTCCCCCTGTGTTTGGCTGCAGGGGCGCCTCATCATCATCCTCGCTCTGCGATCCCTTTTCCTTATTCTTGGCATTTAACTTGCCGGCTTGCTTAAAAACCCAACAATCTCTGTTGGTATGGTTGGCTGGTTTGTCCGGGGTGGCATGGATGGTCGAGTATGCGGTCCAGGCTGGATGGTCCCTGATTGTTTCTCTTGTATGGTTTCTTCCGCTGGCTGGCCTTGGAGCTGCTGAATCCGGCATTGACAGTAGTGTCATCCGTATTATTACCATTGCTTCGGCGTTTGTGTCTGTTACGTTGGAGCTTGCCGTTGCTGTTTTTGGCCTCAGAGGGGTCTGCGTCGCTAGCCGTATTTTTACTACAAGCCAGCCAGCTATCCTCACCCGTATAAAAGAGGGTCATAAGTGCCGTGAGGGCTGCCATAGATTTCGTCTTTTCTTGGCCGAGGTGGCGGGCGAGCCATTCATCACGGATGCTATGTTTAAAGGCCGCTAGAGCTTCAGCATCCGGACAGTCGATGATCTGGTTCTTTTTTGTTAGGAACCTAGTCCAAAATTTCCTGGCCGACTCTCCATGTTGTTGGACTATGTGGCTTAAGTCATCGGCATCTGGTGGCTGGACATATGTACCTTGGAAGTTGTTGACGAAGGCTTCTTCCATGTCCTCCCAGGTACCGATAGAGTTTTCAGGCAGGCTATTTAACCAGTGTCGAGCTGGCCCTTTGAGCTTTAGTGGGAGGTATTTGATAGCGTGGAGGTCATCTCCGCGGGCCATGTGGATATGGAGAATAAAATCCTCAATCCATACTGCGGGGTTAGTTGTTCCGTCGTATGATTCAATGTTAACGGGTTTGAACCCTTCGGGGAATTTGTGATCCATTACTTCATCGGTGAAGCAGAGAGGGTGTGTGGTGCCTCTATATCGGGCCGCATCGCGACGTAGCTCCGATGGAGTCCGTCTGCGGTTGTCGGCTCGGGTGTGACTAGGTTTGTCACGTCCGAATAGGTAGCCATCATCACGTGTCGAGGAACGTCCTCGCGATCCGTAAATCGATCGGGTATATCCTGCTCTACTATCCAGGGTCTGCCGGAGGTCGTGTGTATGACCCAGAACTGTTTTGTCTCTGTTTTTTCGTGGTGGCGGGGCGGGCTGCTGTTCAGATTGAGTTGTCGCTCTATCCCGACCACGAGGTGGTCGGTCCGCCGCTCTGTCCCGACCGCGTAGTGTTCGGTCGGCCGCAGTACACAAGGGAAGTATGGGCTCTGACGCCTCTTCGTCGAACTGAGGTAGCAATTTGCGCTTTGGGTAGCTTTTGACCGGGCGCTTGAGGCCGTATTCTTCGGCTGCTAGGACGTCGGTCCATTTATCGTTCAGCAGATCTTGGTCAGCTTGAAGCTGCTGCTGCTTCTTTTTCAGGCTCCTTGCAGTGGCTATTAGCTAGCGCTTGAAGCGCTCCTACTCGAGAGGTTCCTCAGGCACGATGAAATCTTCGTTGCCGAGGCTTTCCTCATCCTCAAAGAGCAGATGATAACTACCGTCCTCCGAGTTGTTGGGCCTGGCCTGTTTGTCGGGGCTGGCTTGCCCGTTTTCTTGCTCCTCCTGTTTAGAGGTTACCTCAGCAAGGTTTTCATTGTTTTCGGCATCGTCCAGAGTAGTGTCTTCTCCGCTGCCGGTATTGCTATCCTTTGAACGACGTGACTTAGAACGGCGCCGAGGACGCCGGCATTTTTGCTGTGTCTCAGGAGGTTTATTCTCAACTGGATTTTCTTTGTCATCGCCGTTATTCTCCTTTGGTGCATCCACCATGTACACATCGTACGAGGAAGTGGCCGTCCAACATCCGGTGAATGGCGGGTCCTAGGCCTCTTCTTCTCTAGCATCGTCGTCCATACCGTCGATGTCATCAGAGCCGTTATCGAGCGTGTCTGTTAAGTCTTCGATGGTGGCTATAAAGTGGGTGGCGGGTGGGGAGCGAAATTCTCAGTCATCAGCTTCTAGTTCGAACCGGATATAGTTTGGCTGTGAGTCCCCCACTAAGGACAGGTTCTTTAATGAGCTTAGCATGTCGCCCAAGGGTGACTGCTGGAAGATGTCTGGGGCGCTAAACTTGAAGATCGATAAACAATCAAGTTCGACATCCGTGGACTCACATGGTTCGGAACTTACACCCAGAGACGAGTCCGGGGTTCCGGTGACAAAAATATTGTGTGAGTTTAAGTCCATGTGTGGCTCCAATGCCGGGGAATCTGTGGCCTCCGTGGTGGGGTTGAACCTCCAGTCCTTAGATGGGGTCGTATGCTCCGGATCTAAGGCCAGAGCAGTTACAGGAGCTATCTCCTGCATATGGTCCGATGACAGATTTAGGTCATGTTCATCGAGGTGACCAGGAGCGATCATCGCAGTCTCGAATCCAGCGAAGATCCGATCTCCACGGATGTCTGCGACGTAGTTCAAGCTCCCAAATCTGACATGATGGCCAGGGATAGCTATCGATCTGCTCTAGATGGCCAAACGAGTTGGCCCGCAGTGCGAAGCCACCGAACACGAAAACTGTCCGGGGAGGAAGGTTTCTCCTTGGACAACGTCATTGTTGACGATTGAAGGCGCCATCGAACCTTTTGAGGACGGCACAGTGGAACTCTCAATGAAAGCACCAATGTCGGTGTCAAAACCGGCGGATCTCGGGTAGGAGGTCCCGAACTGTGCGTCTAAGATAGATGGTAACAGGAGACAGGGGACACGATGTTTACCCAGGTTCGGGCCCTCTCTATGGAGGTAATACCCTACGTCCTGCTTGATTGATATTGATGAATATGAGTATTACAAGAGTTGATCTACCACGAGATCATAATGGCTAAGCCCTAGAGGTCTAGCTTGTATGGCTATGATAATGAATATCCCTCCTCTCCGGACTAAGTCCTCCAGTTTATATAGACAATGGAAGGATCTAGGGTTACACAAGGTCAGTTACAAAGAAAGGAATCTACATATTTGGTCGCCAAGCTTGCCTTCCACGCCAAGGAGAGTCCCATCCGGACATGGGTGCAGTCTTCGGTCTTCGTATCTTCACAGCCCATCAGTTCGGCCCATAGTTAACAGGCCGGACACCCGAGGACCCCTTAGTCCAGGACTCCCTCACCCGCTGTTCTCTCTGACCAAGCTCCGGCGCGGTAGGGCCTTTGCCACTTGCTCACTACCGTAGTATGGGCAGATCCCGGCCGCCGACGCCCTCTAGTTACATCCCGATGACCCTCAGTTACAGCTTCCTCCGGCCTTGCTCCACTGCCCATCTTCCCACATTGCTGCATGTGGAAAATCGTTCATGTGGATCTTCTTTAGTTCTTTGCTTAAAACGTATCTCGGTCGGCGTACTTTCCATCTTGCAATCTCATCATCAAACCATTTTTCATAAACCACCATGCTGCTATCTTTCCCTTATGACATGGAATATGCTTCTTTTCTGTCGGTTTATGTGTCTCAACTCCTGTTATTGGCAGTAATTTTTTCCTTTATACCTCTTTTTGCAAACAAAGCTATCAATTTCAACTCGTTGCTATTGCGACCTTTTGGTAAACTGCACAAATCACTTTTTTCTTAAGAGTGTTTTGTGCAGTTCCGCCAAAATGTCACACGGGCAACGTTTTTACATTTCCGTGGGTCTGCAGAAAGGGAGATTGGTTTTGCTATCCTCCTCATCCAACTATGTGCCTAATCTTCTTCAACAAGTAGTTAGTCCTAAGGAGAGACCGTAGAGGTGATCGGCTTCTACTTGTGTGTGTTATGTTTCATCATCTAGTTCCACTATTATTGTAATCACATTTACTGAATATCTTTGCAAAGACGATCAACTCGATTTTAGTGGAGCTGCACAAAATGATCGATTGTGATGTCCTCCATACACTTGTTTTTTTGGCAACAAAGCTAGGTGAAACTAGCTGCCAACCAATGAACACTGTGCCCAGGAAATTGAGCCATGCCTACGAACAACATCGATCAATTATATATTTTTCTTTATTTGTACACCTTCTCACAACTTTTTCTTCAGTTGTGATGTGAATATGGCACTGATCTGTGAACCATTGAGATGCATTAGCAGCCATGGTAGTTTCATTTGTATTTGATGGAATGTTGCAACAAGAAAATCTTGAGGCAAGAGGACATATGAGTCCTAAGATAAAACCTTTTTTTCCTGCGAGAACCAAAGTTGAAACCTTCATAGCATCACAGTACAATTGCATTATGCTGGAAAATTATGCGTACATATAAACAAATCCTGAAGGATTGATAGCAATGCCAGAAACAATTCAACTTCATTTCACCAACATGAGGTACATCCTTCATCCGGCATGATAGAGGAAAAGGTGTCCCGCCTTTCAATGAGATGGTGGCTATCGTTTTGGAGGAAATCGACTTTGACGATCCGACTATGAACGTGCGAGGACATCGCGCCTTAGCAATCCCTAAACCAACTCGGAGAGGTTATTAACCACGCCGGAGCACGATCAACCTGACCACAAAGGTCTGTTTCCTGCAGGCAAATGAAGAACAAGCAAGAAACTAAGATTGCAATCTGGATATTGCGAATATAAGAGGAAAGCTTTATTGATCAAGGTGGGGTTCTGTGACGCCTTTGTCTGGTCATTGAACACAGATGAAGTACGCGAAGTTGCAGCTATGGCGAACTCTAATCTAAACAAAACCCAAAGTCTAAACGATGCCCTAAGGGATGTATATATGGAGGAAGAGGGGGGATTTTGTGGCCCTTGGAAGAGGGGTCCGAAACCAACCACTTTTGTTTCCCCACACATACGAACTCTAAAAACAACCTATACTTAAGTATTTTGAAAATACATGGGCATGGCCCAATAATAAGGTGACGCAGGACCTAGAATAGCATCTGGACGAAATTTATGAAGTAGCATCTTGTATATTTCGTCCAAGGCTTCATGCACTCCTTATGGTGGCTTCAAAGTCCTAAAATCATCACTTGTAACTCTGTTCTTGATCCCCTTGTGCATGCCATCATCTCCATGCTTGGTCTTGCTCCAGTGTTCATCCCTCTTATCCATGTTAGGCCCTTCATTTGTAAGCAAAACAAATGTATCCAATTTAGGCAGCATCATATTCTCATGAACATTAGAATCATTACCAAGAAACGAAAGTACCTGATAATTTAATTGGCGTGCGCGAGCTCTAGTAATTGGTCCAGTATGTATAGCAGCAGCGGCTGTGGGTGTAACAATGGTATTGGTGTCCTCATCATGACACCACCTGCCATGCAGCAATATTGAGTGCACAACTACATGGAAGATTCACCCCGGTTATTGCGACGTAGTAATAATGACTAGTGAGCATTCAAATCACAAAACCCCACCTTTGCCATAGTAAGTTGCTCGGACGAAGAAACCATCATTTCTCTCTTTGTTGAATCTGCTGGTACTCCAATATTCCCAGAGTAATAAGTTGCTCGGGCAAAGCAACCATCACTTCACCTTTCCCACAGTAAGTACTACCTCCTTTTTTATTCTAGAAACAACCGCACACGAATATTGGATGGTAGCAGCACAACAACTGAATCAAAAATCGAAACCAACCAATGAACTACTACTAATGGTGAGCATTTGGTAGTATCATGTACTCCGTGTGTCCATGTATATAGGGCTTAATGCATTTTTCGAGACTAACTTTGGCCCTGTTTGGATCCATGGGTTAGAATTAGTTTGAGCTAGTTGGGGCTCGAATAGCCCTAAAGTATCCAAACATGAGGGTTAAATTGGAGCAAGTTGCACCAAACCCACCAAAAAACTATCCCACCCAAGAGGTCCTAATTGGAGATAGTTCTCATTGGGCCCACTGAAAAATCACTTTTCTCTCTCTATCCCAACAGCCAAGTGGTGCTAATTGGAGCTAGTTGTTATGGGGCCCACTAAAAATCACTTTTCTCTCACCATCAAGTGCATTTATTGTCAATCTAACCCTGTCGTCCAAACACCTCTTTGGCTAGAGTTAGTTCAGGGTTAGTCATGAGTTAGTCTAACCTCTAGCTAAGTTAGAGTATCCAAACAGGAGCAGTATAGGACATGCAAGTTGCTCAAAGCATACCACCAAATTCATTCGTGAAAGGGTCTTTTTTTTTGAAATGAAACATGAAAGGATCTTCAAATGATATAATTTTCAAATTATATAAAATCTTATCAATAGTCAAAGGCAACCTCGAAGAATACATTAGGCCCTATATAAAATCTTATCAATAGTCAAAACCAAGTGTTACTACTACACCAAACAAGTTCAAAACGAGAAACTGGACCCACTCATGGCACGACACGCCTGTCTTGTTTGGTCCGTTGGTCAAAGCGCTTCCTCTTCTTGGCATAACAATAGAGTACAGTACTTTTTTTAGAAGCTCTTGGCATGTCGCTAACATGTGGGAGAGAGTGATGAGTTAACCGACCTCAATAGACGGCAAAATCGCCAGCCCGCCGCACTTTGAGAGATATGAGGAGCGAGAAGCGATACAAGCTGGTGGATTACTAGAGCTAGGTGTCGCAGGGGGGCCAAGAAATATGCTGATAGCGTGGGTTGGCCATGCATGATGTAACTACACTGTGCTGCCATGTTTCGGACTCTTCTGGTCTACTGTGGAGAAGAATGGGTAGATTTTATATCGCCGAATAAAAATATTAAAGAGTCCAGGTGCTCCACCACAATGTTTCTTGCTCCTACTCGGTCTTCGAAAGCGTTCTTCTAAGTTTTGCCGACATGTGGGACATCCAGCATCCAGGTCCACGTGTCATGCAAGAAAATGGAGTTAAGTATAGTAGGAGAGACTCACCAACGGTCATGAACATAGGTGGAGTATGTGCACGAATCACCTGAAAAAAGGAATACGAGCACGAAGAGAAGAGGTGTAGGCACTGACGCAGGTACTCTTTGCCTATTTCCCTAATACTCACGCACAGGTACAGGTAAGCTCATTTCTGTACGAAGAGGCAGCTCACCAGATAATTTGTCGAGTGTAGTAGTTGTTCGTTGGAATCACGTGTGGATGAATCAAAGTTTGATTATGACACGGTGGAGTGTTTTATATATATTAAGTTATTCTATTCGATGGCACGTATGCAACATTATTTTCTCAATGGAACATGAATCATGCACGCACTGAATGGCAAAGCATGGGATGGTAGCCATGGACATGGTCAGCCCTATTTGGAGACTAGTACACTACTTTTGATGTGTCTCGTCAACTCGCAAATGAGGAGAAGCTTTGCTTACTATGACTATAGCCAAAGTGGAGAGTAACATACACATATTCCTAGACTATGTTACTACCTTCATAGTGGGTAGTAACATAAGTGTGGTGTCATGCAAAGCTGCATTTATTAGGTTATAGACTCATATTGCATTGGGACATGTGATGTTACAGTAACTAGCTAAGTTACTCAAACTACCTCTCCCCTCATTAACTCACTGCCACATAAGAAAATTTGCTGAGTTGGACTCGATGTTACTGTTGAAGTTACTCCCACTATGGCTAGTCTACTAGTATGACCTCTCCCTCGCTCACATGCACGCGGTGGCTTGCAGGACGAGGAGAAGCTTTTGCTTTATGATATTGCGCTTAATACAGGCGGTGGACGTGCAGTAGTTCATTCGGTGTCAGATTGCTAGAAGTATCTATACTGTAGTACCATCATCATTGTTTGACTTTCGAAAGAGGCGAAGAGCCAAGCTTACGGTCACCTACTCACAGTATAACTGGTCGTGTATGTACGAATTTTTTAATGTAGTACAATCTGAGTGGATTGCTCCAGTGGTCATCACACGTGAGCCAATCGATTCGCACCCTTCCGCGCTCCATTTTGTCTTGCATTCCTTCCTTCGTCTAACACACTAACAAGTGGGCCCCATGCTCATGTATGCCAACGAGGTAGTCAATTATTTTTCCAGAGTCAGCTATCACACCTTTTAAATGCCACATCAATGTACCCACTAAAAACAAGTTAGACTTGTTCGGTTCAACCGCCTCCCTAGGTGTTTGGAGAGGAATTGGTCATCGCGAGGCGGTTCTATAGGTGGGCAGGCGACAAAAAACAGGGGGAAACACGCGAACCATCTAGACAAGAGATTTGGTTGGTTTTATATTGCTGAATAATATAAAATATTATGAGTGCAGACGCTCCACCGCGAGGTTCCTTGCTCCTTCTCGGTCGTCAGGAATCCATGTTCTTCCACTCTCTTTTTTGATGTGAGCTTTGTTGATAGAGGTGAGGGTCCTGATCTTTCAATGAGATGATAACTATCGATTTGGTGGAGTCGACTTTGACGATCCGACTACAAACGTGCAAGACGTTGCGCCTTAGCAATCGCTAAACCAACTCCAAGAGGTTATTAACCACGCCGGAGCACGATCAACCTGACCATGAAGGTCTATTCCTGCAAGCAATCAAAGAACAAGCAAGAATAAGATAAAGCAATCTGAATATTGCGAATATAGATGAAGTATTGATAATGGTGGGGATCCGAAAGCGGTCTTGGTCTAGTCATTGGACACAAACGAAGTACACGAAGTTGCGTTGGCTAACTTTTAACTAAATAAATCCCAAAGTCTAAACGACGCCCTAAGGGCTGTATATATGGAGGAAGAGGGGGGGATTTCGTGGCCCTTGGAGGAGGGGTCCTAAACCAACCCTAACTCTTGTTTCCCCACACATACAGACTCTAAAAACAACCTATACTTAAGTATTTCGAAAATACATGGGCCTGGCCCAATAATAAGGTGACGCAGCACCTAAAATAGCCTCTGGACGAAATTTATAAAGTGGCATCTTGTATATTTCGTCCAAGGATTCATGCACTCTATGGTGGCTTCAAAGTCCTGGAATCATCACTTGTAACTCCGTTCTAGATCCCCTTGCGCATGCCATCATATCCACGCTTGAACTTGTTCCAAGGTTCATCTTTCTTGTCCAAGCTAGGCCCTTCATTTGTAAGCAAAACAAATGTATCCAATTTAGGCAGCATCATATTCTCATGAACATTAGAATCGTTACCAAGAAACGAAAGTACCTGATAATTCAATTGGCGTGCGCGAGCTCTAGTAATTGGTCCAGTATGTATAGCAGCAGGGGCTGTGGGTGTAACAATGGTATTGATGTCCTCATCACCTCCCCTTCTTGAAATGAAGTCGTCCTCAACGAAAGTTCATCGTCCTCACCCAAATAAAGCTTCAAATCTGCAATGTGAAAAGTGGGACTAACCCCAAAATCTGCAGGCAGATCAAGTTTATATGCATTATCATTTATTTTCTCTAAGACCTTAAAAGGACCATCAGCACGTGGCAGTAGCTTTGATTTGCGCAAATTAGGAAATCTATCCTTACGCAAATGTAACCAAACAAGATCTCCAAGTGCAAACACAACATGTTTTCTACCCTTATCTCCAGCAAGTTTGTATTTAGCATTCATACGCTCAATGTTTTCCTTAGTTAACTCATGCATTTTTAAAATCAATTCAACACGTTCTTTAGCATCAAAATTAACCTTCTCTGAAGATGGAAGAGGCAACAAATCAATATGTGCACGAGGTAGGAAACCATACACAATTTCAAAAGGGCACATCTTAGTAGTAGAATGCAATGAACGATTATAAGCAAATTCAATATGAGGCAAGCATTCTTCCCACATTTTCTTGTTATTCTTCAAAACAGCCCTAAGCATAGTAGACAATGTTCTATTGACTACTTTAGTTGGTCCGTCAGTTTGGGGGTGACAAGTAGTACTAAAAAGCAGTTTAGTCCCCAAATTAGCCCATAAACATCTCCAAAAGTGGCTAAGAAATTCAGTATCACGATCTGAAACAACAGTATTTGGCACACCATGCAAGCGAATAATTTCACGAAAGAACAAATCAACAACATTAACAGCATCATCGCTTTTATGACATAGTATAAAGTGTGCCATTTTCGAGAACCTATCCACGACAACAAATATGCTATCCCTCCCCTTCTTTGTTCGAGGTAAACCTAAAACAAAGTCCATAGATATATCCTCCCAAGGAACACTAGGTACAGGCAAAGGCATATATAAACCATGAGGATTGAGTCGTGATTTAGCTTTTTGACATGTAGTGCAGCGAGCAACAAAACGCTCAACATCCCGTCTCATCTTTGGCCAAAAGAAATGTGTAGCAAGTATATCCTCCGTCTTCTTGACGCCAAAGTGTCCCGTTAATCCTCCTCCATGCGCCTCCTGCAACAACAAAAGACGAATGGAGCTAGCTGGAATGCATAGCTTGTTAGCACGAAACACAAATCCATCTTTAAGAACAAACTTGTTCCAAGTTCTCCATTCCTTACAATTCTGTAATACATCTTTAAATTCAACATCATGCACATATTGATCTTTGATGGTCTCCAAACCAAATATTTTAAAGTCAAGTTGTGAAAGCATAGTATAACGACGAGACAATGCATCAGCAATAACATTTTCTTTACCCCTCTTGTGTTTAATGACATAAGGGAAAGTCTCAATGAATTCAACCCATTTAGCATGTCTACGGTTCAGTTTTGCTTGACTTTTAATGTGTTTCAAAGATTCATGATCAGAATGTATAACAAATTGCTTTGGCCATAAATAATGTTGCCATGTTTCTAAGGTCCGAACAAGAGCATATAATTCTTTATCATAAGCAGAATAGTTCAGACTAGGCCCACTCAATTTTTCAGAAAAGTATGCAACAGGTTTGCCATTTTGTAATAACACACCTCCTAATCCAATTCCACTAGCATCACATTCAAACTCAAAAGTCTTATTGAAATCAGGAAGTTGGAGTAAAGGAGCATGTGTCAACTTATCTTTCAATACCGTGAAGGCTTCTTCCTGTGCGGTACCCCAAACAAAAGGCAAATCCTTCTTTGTAAGCTCGTTGAGAGGTGCAGCAATGGTGCTGAAATCTCTCACAAAACGCCTATAGATACCAGCAAGGCCAAGGAAACTCCTCACTTGTGTGACCGTTTTAGGCTGCGGCCAACTCTCAATAGCTTCAATCTTGGATTTATCAACTTCAATTCCCTGTGGAGTAACAACATAGCCAAGAAAAGATACCCGATCGGTGCAAAATGTACACTTTCCAGGGTTACCAAACAAACGTGGATCACGTAGAGCAATAAAAACAGCACGTAAATGTTCCAAATGTTCCTCCAAAGATTTGATATAAATCAATATGTCATCAAAGTAAGCTACCACAAATCGTCCAATGAAAGCACGTAAAACTTCGTTCATTAACCTCATGAAAGTACTAGGTGCATTAGTTAACCCAAAAGGCATGACTAACCACTCATATAATCCAAACTTAGTTTTAAATGCTGCTTTCCATTCATCTCCCAATTTATACGAATTTGATGGTATCCACTACGCAAATCAACTTTGGAGAATATTGTAGAGCCACTCAATTCATCAAGCATATCATCTAGCCTAGGAATAGGATGGCGATAACGAATAGTAATATTATTAATGACTCTACAATCAACGCACATACGCGACGTACCATCCTTTTTCGGCACTAAAATGATAGGAACAGCACAAGGACTAAGGGATTCGCGTATATAACCTTTGTCGAGCAGTTCTTGTACTTGACGCATAATCTCCTTCGTCTCCTCTGGATTGGTACGGTGTGGTGCACGGTTGGGTAATGATGCATCGGGAATTAAGTCAATTTGATGCTCAATCCCCCGAATAGGTGGTAATCCTGGTGGCACGTCTTCTGGAAAGACGTCAGCGAACTCCTGCAAAATGTTAGTGACAGCAGGAGGCAAAGAGGAAGGCATGTCCTCGAATGAAAATAATGCCTCTTTGCACACAAAAGCATAGCAAACAGATTTGCTGAAATCTAAATCATCAATATCAGATTAGGTGGCAAGTAAACATGCACTTTTCAATTTAATTTCAAAAGCAACACTAGATGGTTTATTATTAGGCTGCATTTGTTTCTCAAATTCTTTTGCCACAATCTGATTTTCACTTTTATTTTTCTCCTGTTTTGCTTTATTAGCTCTATTAATATCATCTTTCAAAATGGAATCAGGAGTCATATGAAGCAAAGTAATATTTTTATCCTTATGAACAAGAGTATACTGATTGTTTCTACCATGTTGTACAGAATTTTTATCAAATTGCCATGGTCTACCAAGTAATAAGGAACATGCTTGCATAGGTACCACATCACAATCAACATAATCAGCATATGTAGAGATACTAAAATGCACACGAACAGTACGTGTTACCTTAACCTTGCCGCTGTTGTTGAACCATTGGATGTAGTAAGGATGTGGATGTGGTCTCGTGGTGAGAGATAGCTTCTCCACCATCTCCATGCTAGCCAAGTTATTGTAGCTCCCTCCATCTATGATGACGCGAACAGAACGTTCCTTCACAACTCCCTTTGTATGGAACAAATTATGCCTCTGATTTTGCTCAGCTTGTGTGACCTGCACACTCAAAACACGTTGATCAACTAAACATTCATACCTGTCAGCATCTTCAGGAGCCATGTATTGCGTCTCATGATCAGAATCATCTCCATCGTGTTCTTCACGTGTAATAAGAGCCAAAGTCTCCTCATCATAGTCACTAGCGGACTCATACCCACCATCCTCAGTAGCAATCATCACACGCTGAGATTGGCATTCTCTCGCAAAATGTCCTCTTACCTTACAACGATGACAAATAATATCACTTGTGTGCCCTGTTGATGCCATGGAAGAAGAAGAGCTCTGCGCAGGTCCGGCAGGTGTGCTCTTGGCAGATAGTGGTGGTTGTGCCTGCTTTCTTGTATCACGGCTGGAGGTGGCACCTAATGGAGGTGCTGGTGGAGTGGAAGTAGAGGATGCACGTGGTGTCCATGATGAAGATCGACCTGCAGAAAAGTTAGTTCACGCCAATGCCTATCAATCCTGCACTTCACGTTCAGCTTTACAAGCAAGATGGAATAAACGAGTGATATTAGTATACTCCTTATACTCTAGAATGGTCTGAATCTCTCTATTCAATCCACCCATAAAACGTGCAAGCATAGCTTCATTCTCCTGACCAATACCACATCTAATCATGCCAGTTTGTAATTCCTGATAATATTCTTCTACAAAAAAATTTCCTTGTCTTAAATGCTGCAATTTTTGAAGTAATTCACGTTGATAATATGGTGGAACCCAACGAGTACGCATAGCAGTATTCAAAGCAGCCCAAGTAGTTGGAATAGGATATAATCTACAATGTTCAGACCACCAAACACATGCAAAGCTAGTGAAAGCACAAACAGAAGCAGGAACGCGTCTCTCCTCAGGATATTGTAAACATGTAAATCGTTGTTCAGTTTCTAACTCCCAAGTAAGATATATATCAGGAACATATCTACCCTCAAATGGTGAAATATTCAATTTTAGTTTAGGAAGATGGCCATGTACCTCAGGTGGTGGTGCAGCCCTACCGTTGTGATGATATGCATGAGGACGACCTGGTGGTGCTGGTGCTGGTGGTTGCACGTAGTTATGATTTTGGTCAACCTCATCCTCGTAATGGTCCTCCACCTCTGCAGTAGCAGCAGGAGCGGCAGAAGCATCAACAGCGGCACCAGAATTTTGCCCATGGTCAATGGGAACGCGCTGTGCTCGTCCCACTTGATTTGGAAAGCGACGTTGTTGTTGGTGGTGTAGAGGTGGGTTAGGGGCAGCCGGTGGTGGTGGTGGAAGACGCATGAGCAATTCATTAAACCTATTGCATACTTTTCTGAAAAATTGAGTGGGCCTAGTCTGAACTATTCTACTTATGATAAAGAATTATATGCTCTTGTTCGGACCTTAGAAACATGGCAACATTATTTGTGGCCAAAGGAATTTGCTATACATTCTGATCATGAATCTTTAAAACACATTAAAAGTCAAGCAAAACTGAACCGTAGACATGCTAAATGGGTTGAATTCATTGAGACTTTCCCTTATGTCATTAAACACAAGAGGGGTAAAGAAAATGTTATTGCTGATGCATTGTCTCGTCGTTATACTATGCTTTCACAACTTGACTTTAAAATATTTGGTTTGGAGACCATCAAAGATCAATATGTGCATGATGCTGAATTTAAAGTTGTATTGCAGAATTGTAAGGAAGGGAGAACTTGGAACAAGTTCGTTCTTAACGATGGATTTGTGTTTTGTGCTAACAAGCTATGCATTCCAGCTAGCTCCGTTCATCTTTGGTTGTTGCAGGAGGCGCATGGAGGAGGATTAATGGGACACTTTGACGTTAAGAAGACGGAGGATATACTTGCTACACATTTCTTTTGGCCAAAGATGAGACGGGATGTTGAGCGTTTTGTTGCTCGCTGCACTACATGTCAAAAAGCTAAGTCACGACTCAATCCTCATGGTTTATATATGCCTTTGCCTGTACCTAGTGTTCCTTGGGAGGATATATCTATGGACTTTGTTTTAGGTTTACCTCGAACAAAGAAGGGGAGGGATAGCATATTTGTTGTCGTGGACTTCCGAGGGGTTATTGACCACGCCGGAGCACGATCAACCTGACCACGAGGGTCTGTTTCCTGTGAGCAAACAAAGAACAATCAAGAAACTGAGATTGCAATTAGGATATTGTGAATATAGATGAAGTATTGATAATGGTGGGGATCCGGAAGCGGTCTTGGTCTGGTCGTTGGACACAAACGAAGTACACAAAGTTGCGTTGGCTAACTTTTAACTAAGCAAATCCCAAAGTCTAAACAACGCCCTAAGGGCTGTATATATGGAGGAAGAGGGGGGGGGATTTCGTGGCCCTTGGAGGAGGGGTCCGAAACCAACCCTAACTATTGTTTCCCCACACATACGGACTCTAAAAACAGCCTATACTTAAGTATTTTGAAAATACATGGGCCTGGCCCAATAATAAGGTGACGCAGCACCTAAAATAGCCTTTGGATGAAATTTATGAAGTGGCATCTTGTATATTTCGTCCAAGGCTTCATGCACTCCTTATGGTGGCTTCAAAGTCCTGAAATCATCACTTGTAACTCCGTTCTGGATCCCCTTGCGCATGCCATCATCTCCACGCTTGAACTTGTTACAAGGTTCATCTTTCTTGTCCAAGCTAGGCCCTTCATTTGTAAGCAAAACAAATGTATCCAATTTAGCCAGCATCATACATTAGAATCGTTACCAAGAAACGAAAGTACCTGATAATTCAATTGGCATGCGCGAGCTCTAGTAATTGGTCCAGTATGTATAGCAGCAGGGGTTGTGGGTGTAACAATGGTATTGATGTCCTCATCATCTGTTCATCCTTTTGCCAACACGTGGGACATCTAGCATCAAGGTGCACGTGTCATGCAAGAAAATGGAGATAAGCAGTGCGTAAGTGAGTCGTGCACTTCGATGGCACCTAGTACTACGCAATATTTTTTGTCCTTGATGGCACGTGAATAGTGCGTGTACTGAATGACAGACCACAGGATGGTAGCCATGGACATGGTCGGCCCTTTTTGGAGAGAGTACTAAATAACATCGATGTGTCCCGTCAACTTGTAGAACAACGAGAAGCTTGCTTACTACGCCTTCTCCCTCGCCAATGCGTGCGTGGTGGCTCGCAGCACAAGGAGAAACTTTTGCTTACAAGCGGTGGACGTGCATCAGTTCATTTGGTGTCAGATTGCCAGAAGTAGTACTACTGTAGTACCATCATTATTGTTCGACTTCCGGAAGAGGTGAAGAGCCAAGCGCATGGTTAATTAATATAGGCGGCTCTTGCAGCGGCACATCATTTAGAGCAAGTACTCTCTTCGTAGGAACTTAAAACGTAGGAATAGGAAAAATATAGGATTGGAGTAGCATGTCCACTTGAATCCCATAGCATTAACACAATGTTCCCCTAAAAAACAGAGTGTTTGACACAGGAAAAACAAAGGAAGTGAAAAAAAGTTGGTGTGGATGCTAGATTGCCAATTAACACTTGATTTCATAGGAAAAAAATCCTATAGCATTCTATCCTATGAATCAAACGACCAATCTAGGAAAATTATGAGGGGGGTGTGTCCAACAGTGTTCCTCGGCTCGCACCTAACATCACGGTGGTCGAACTTGGAGGCATTCATCTGGTACACATGGCATCTCAGATCTGGACACAAGGTTGCGTACACCGTCAAGGTCCACGGTCAATGGGGTCAGGGCAGACGCGACCTCTCACTGCATCCGCCATTTGAAGTGGCGCGCCGACCCAGGGCACCACCTGCGGCACTCTCAGCTATACCCGCCTCTTTGCCGCATTCAAAAACCTACATTTAAACCTGCGTGGAATGCGAGAAACCCACTCCGGCCACACACATCCGTTCAAGAGCAGGACGCTGGCCAAGCTCCTCCTTCCACCATTTTCTCCACTCTTTCAGCGGCATCCGACGAGCATGAAGAGCATTTCTCCGGCATAAAAGCCGTCTGGGTGGCCTATCGAGCCCGACAGTTATGAGCGAGGCAGCTCGCTGCTCCACCTACCTCGTCTAGCCCATCGGAGGCAGTTGCCCCACTAAGCCAGTGCGTGGTTCCGCAGCTGGCCGTTCTAATACAGTTCGAGGAAGAGTACCGACTTGCTCCACGCCGGCTTGTCGAGGACCACGGCGGCACGGGCGTCGTCGCTGCCCTCGACGCCGCCATGTCGTACAACGCCTCCAGTGTCTGCAAGTGCGCCATACACCGTCGACACACGCGTAGAAGCGCCATGCAGGCAGAGAAAGAAGCCGTTGTGGATGTCGACGAGGTGACGCGGCTATGCGAATCTTGATCAGGTGACGGCCAACACGTCCCCGCCCACCGCCATCATCGAGATGAAGTAGAACACGGGAGGCCGCCACCGAGGCGACACCGGCGTATATAGCCGGTGTCTTGCATGATTCTTCTTCAGCCGGATGCTGGAGGAGGACAAAGAGATCGAGCGGCGACCATTTAGATTAGGTATATTAATTCTACCACGCTGGTTGTAATGGGAGTATCATAAGTAGTATCATGCATGCCAACTTGTAAGTGCATCTAGTGCCACCCGTAGATGGTTTTGGAGTATTGACGACAAACTTGGTTGAGGGACTAAAGTGATTGTGAGAATTGCAGCATAACACAGGTAGTAGTCCCATATTGATTCGGTTTACCAACCAGAGATGATGTGACGCCCCGAGACCGTTGCGCCAGGTGTCTTCCAGTTATTCATTGTCGTTGCCATGTCATTTGCTTGCGTGTTGCATTTTATCATGTCATCATGTGCATTGCATCATCATGTTTTCAAAACTTGCATTAGTCCGGGTCTCCCAGTTCCTTCCGTTGTCTGTTCTGAGCCCAGACACACTTGCACGCGCCCGCGGCATGTCCGAAATAGTATTTTATAAGTGGCCCGAAAATGTTCTCGGAATGGGATGAAAGTTGGTGCGCGGTGTTGTTTTGTTGTCAGTAGGCCGCTTGCCAAGTTTCATCGCATTTGGGGCTCGTTTGATAGCCCAACCATTAAACTATAGCGGCATTATAGCCGGTCAAACGTCGGACATTTTCGGTCTCCAGAAATAGTCGCCGGGCCTCTCTCTTCTCTTCTCTTAGCCCAAGGCTTTCTGCACGGCCCGTTATCTAGCCTACCTACCTACCCCTCCGCTCCGGACCGTCTGATGGTGATCGAACGGATATGAAATGGAGCTAATCCCCCTAACCTAGCCCCTTGCCTATAAATAGCCACCTCCCCTTCCATTTCTGGAAAACCAAGCCCCTCCTCGAAAGCCGCGCGCCGCCAGCCTCCTCCCACCTCCTCGTTTTCCGCGCCGTCCTAACCCGCCGCCGCCACTAGGAGCTGCACCTGCGGGCGAGCCGCCACCTGAACCCCCATCGCCGCCGCCTAGGGCCAGTGGCAGCGCGCCACTACCAGCGCCTCCCTCCTCCCACCTTGCGCCGGCCCTGCCATGACCATCTGGGGCCCGACGAGCCCATCCAAGCCCGAGGCGCTCTCTCGCGCCGCCGTCTTCGATCTGGATCGGGAGAGCATCGAGCTCCTCCCATCCGACTGCGCCTCCTTGCGCCCACCTTGACCCCCCCACCTGACCCCGCCATCGGCCGTCATCCCCACCGCCTCGCCGGAGTCGCCGCCGGCGACCACCACCACCAGGTCGACCCCGCGCCTCTCTTGCTTCCTTCCCTTTCTCCTGTTCTCCCTTTCTCTCTAACCGTCGCCATCATCTGCCTACTGCATCTCGCCGCCGTCAGGGATGCTCGCGCCGCCGCCCGAAGTGCCCTCTGCCTCCCCATTCCCGGATCCGTCGCTGCCGCTGTCACCGTTGGCCGCCAACGCCGCCATGGCCATGTCCCTCTCGGGATTGAGGGCGACGAGCTTCGTGCCTGCTCGCGTTAACTCTCGCGTGGGCCGGATTTCTCTCCGCCGGCCCAGCCGCTCCCCTGTGCCGCGCAAGGCCCAGCGCCACTAGCCTCCTCTGCTAAGCCGGGCCGAGGCCCATGGTGAGGCCACCCCAGCACCCGTCCTTTTTTTCCTTTGTTGGGCTTCCTGTCCAGATTCGGCCCATGTCACGTTTTTTCCGTTCTGCATTTTGTCCATTTATCCAGAGTTACCAGTTTTACAAAAAAGCCCTTGCACTTCATGCATATCCTAACTCACCAACCATGCATCACATGTAAACAATTTATATATGAAATATGACTAGAATTTCATCTAGTTTAATAATATCCAACTTTCAATCATGTTTTACATGTTTAAAATGATGTTTGCTTTATTTTGCTTAAATAACATGCTAACATAATTTATTTCATATCTAAATAATCGTAGCTCCAAACTTAACAAACTTTATATGTAAATGGGGTAGAAAAATGCCTAGTTTAACATGGTGCATTCATCTTGCATGTTTAACAACTCTAAAATATGGTTTAGGATAGAACAGTACCTAATCCAAAAATATGCACATGAGGATTTTCTGGAATTGTTGTTTGTTATTTAAGGCCTCATTTAAAGTTGACTAGATAGTTAGTTTAATTATGCTTCACCTCTTTCCATGTTAATCAACATTTAATATTGTTGAGTACCTAAATGGGAGAGAACTAAATAATTAAATGTGGTGTTTCGTCAATATTCAACTCGTTGCATATTGAGCTCCACTTAAATTGTAGTATTGTTTGTTGCACTTTGCCATGTCATGCCTCTTTAAACCGGACATGCATCATACTTGGTTGTGCATCATGCCATGCTTATGTATGGTTGTTTACTATGTTGTTTTCTTCTTTCCGGTGTTGCTTCTTCGGGTTAGTTCCGATAACGTCGCATTTGTGAGGATTCGTCCGACTTCGTCCGTTTGTCTTCTTCATCGACTCGTTCTTCTTCCTTGCGGGATCCCAGGCAAGATGATCATACCCTCGAAATCACTTCTATCTTTGCTTTCTAATTGCTCGCTCTATTGCTATGCCGCGATACCTACCACTTGCTATATCATGCCTCCCATATTGCCATGTCAAGCCTCTAACCCTCCTTTCCTAGCAAACCGTTGTTTGGCTAAGTTACCGCTTTGCTCAGCCCCTCTTATAGCGTTGCTAGTTGCATGTGAAGATGAAGTTTGTTCCATGTTGGAACATGGATATGTTGGGATATCACAATACCTCTTATTTTAGTTAATGCATCTATATATTTGGTAAAGGGTGGAAGGCTCGGCCTTATGCCTGGTGTTTTGTTCCACTCTTGCTGCCCTAGTTTCTGTCATACCGGTGTTATGTTCCTTGATTTTGTGTTCCTTACACGGTTGGGTGTTATGGGGACCCCTTGACAGTTTGCTTTGAATAAAACTCCTCTAGCAATGCCCAACCATGGTTTTACCATTTGCCTCACTACCACCTACCCTTCCCTCGGGTCAGCCAACCCGAGGGTCATCTTTATTTTAACCCCCCCGGGCCAGTGCTTGTCTAAGTGTTGGTCCGAACCGAGCCGCCTGCGGGGCCACCTCAGGGAAACTCAAGGTCTGGTTTTACTCGTAGCCCGTCTCATCTGGTGTTGCCCTGAGAATTAGATATGTGCAGCTCCTATCGGGATGTCGGCGCATCGGGCGGTCTTGCTGGTCTTGTTTTACCATTGCCGAAATGTCTTGTAACCGGGATTCCGAGTCTAATTGGGTCTTCCTGGGAGAAGGAATATCCTTCGTTGACCGTGAGAGCTTGTGATGGGCTAAGTTTGGACACCCCTGCAGGGTTTGAACTTTCGAAAGCCGTGCCCGTGGTTATGGGCAGATGGGAATTTTTTAATGTTCGGTTGTAGAGAACTTGACACTTGACTTAATTAAAATGCATCAACCGCGTGTGCAGCCGTGATGGTCTCTTTCCGGCGGAGTCCGGGAAGTGAACACGTCTTGTGTTATGCTTGAATGGAAGTAGTTCAGGATCACTTCTTGATCACTTGTCGCTTCACGACCGCTCCGTTGCTTTCTGTTCTCGCTCTCTTTTACGAATGTTAGGCACCATATATGCTAGTGCTTGCTGCCGCTCTACCTCACTCCCCTTTCCTACCCATAAGCTTAAATAGTCTTGATCTTGCGGGTGTGAGATTGCTGAGTCCTCGTGACTCACAGATACTTCCAAATAGTTGCAGGTGCTGATGATACCAGTGCAGATGTTGCTACTGAGCTCAAGTGGGAGCTCGATGAAGATATTGATCGTTGTTTTGTTTTGTTCCCGTTGATCAGTAGTGGAGCCCAGTTCGGGCGATCGGGGATCTAGCATTTGGGGTTGTCTTCTTTAATTTTGGTTCCGTAGTCAGACCTTGATTGTATTCTGGATGATGTATGAATTATTTATGTATTGTGTGATGTGGAGATTGTAAGCCAACTCTTTATCCCATTCTTATTCAGTACATGGGATTGTGTGAAGATTACCCCTCTTGTGACAAACCTACCATGCGGCTATGCCTCTAAGTCATGCCCCGACACGTGGGAGATATAGCCGCATTGTGGGTGTTACAAGTTGGTATTCAGAGCCATCCCCGACTTAGGAGCCCCCTGCTTGATCGAATCGCTGACGTTGTTGAGTCTAGAACAAAATGTTTTGAGTCTTAGGATTATATATATCGGAGAGTAGGATTCTTTTTACTCCTCGATCCCTTCGTCGCTCTGGTGAGGCCTCCTGACATAGAGTTTTGACTCTTCTCTCCTCAAATTTCACAAAAAAAATTTAGGATCACGCGGGTATCTTGGAATCGTTTTGATGATTTTGTGACGAGAACATTGTTCTTGGTGCCTCCTGACATTTAGGGTCGTGGCAGTGTCCCGGGGAGTTGAGCTCTGAGGTGTTGTTGTCACAATTTTATCGTTGCAGTTCTGGAATACCGGAGTTCGCTGACATCGAAAATCTCTTTTATGCAGTTGTTGGTGAGATAACCTCGACGCCACCCAGTACTGGGGCAGGAGTTCGGGGGTATTGTCGTAACTCGTATAACGGATGCTTTTCGAAGGTTGAGGTACATGATTTCCGAAGGTTTTTTGGTTATGTGTTGAAGGATGGGTACAACTGGATGTAGGATTTGTTAGTTTTGGGTGAGATTATTATGCTTCCCCTGTATCCCCAACACCTGATTGCATAACCAGAAAGTGTCGGGAGTTTATAAGTGGGAATTCAAGTAGCTCTTAGGATATATTTCTGACAGATGCATGATATGAGATTGGGGTTCGACGTCTAGTGGTCTGCCTATCCACGGTTGGTTTTACAGTGGTCTCGTTGTGTCTTAAAGAGTCCTTGGCTATGCTGACTCGGGGACGCTTCGTATGTCATGTGCACTGCCTTGTACATGATGGTGATGTACGATCGATCCCGTGTGGGCCCCACCACGAAAACTTTGGACGAAATCTCTATCATATGTTTGTTCCGGCTTTTTCTGCAAGCCAATCCTTTGTTTTTGTTTTGATTGTGGTATTCGAGTTGCTTCGAAGTCAAATGTCGATTCCGTACCTTGCCTAAGCGGTGTTCTCATATATCTATGTGAACACTAATCCTTCTTGATCATCGAGATTGTCATCTCAATATCTTCTCAACCGGCGTGTTTCTCTTCAAGTGGATCCGATCATTTCAACATCCGCAAGATCAACTCTAAATTTTCTCGATGGTATCCATTCCATCTGCCCAAGTTGTCTTTGTTTTTCCTGCCCACCCACCCTTTTCTTCAAGGACTCGGACTTTTTAATCAAGTATCCTTTTATTGATGTGAAGTCTATCCATTCTTTTCCGTTAATGTTCTTATCCGGTGATTATCATGAAGATTCTAACGGAGTTTCTAGTTCATCATTCTTCGTTCTCTTTCTTCTCCGGTGGATTTAAGTCAAGCTTTGTTGATCATATCCTTTCCTCAATTCAAATGCTTTCTCATGCCGGTGCACCTCTTAATCATCCACTTCTCGCTAATCAATTGTTCCGGAGTGCTGAAGATATCTCGAAGATTCATGTTTCCATTCTTAATCTGTTCAAGCTATTTCGAGATTGTTATCTCATTCAAGCCATTTAATTCAACCGGTGCAATATATTTCTAGTAATCGTTCAACGGTGTTTCTTTTGAGTGTCCCCTAACCCACAGGTCTTTTCCCGGGATCTTACCTGACTCTTCTAATTTTTCCGGTGTTACTCTCAAATTCTTTTTCAAGTTTGACGTAAGAATGAATTATCATCAGTCAAATGTCTTTATCCAAGATCTTTCAAATTCTTTTCATTGTTGATTCAACCTTTATATTCTTCATTATTCCAGAGTGTCTCAACAATTCTTGATGGGGTTTCTCGTCATCATTCTCGAATTTTGAAGACCGAAGAAGAGTTTTTCCTCCAAATCATATCCGTTCTCTCAAAGATACAGGATTCTAGCTTGGTGCCATCCTCTCATTATTGTTTTTGATTGTGAGAATGCTTTTCACCCATACGGAGCAATTCAGGAGTCTTTTCAGTTTGATTCTTCGGAGCCCATCATCTCAGAATTATTCATTCCAGCTTTCAGCTCTCATTCTCCAAATCTTACCAGTGCATCATTCAAATATCCTCTAATCAGTTCTTGATCTCTTCGTTCTCATGTATCTAAATCCCAGCAAGTATCTTCATTCGTTTTCAAATTCTACCCGGTGTTTTGTGCCTTTGCTACTTTCATTTTCAAGTCTTACGGTGGTTTGCTCAAGATTCTCTTCCATGGTTATCATATTAATTCATTCGTTGTTTCAATCCTATCGGTGGTTCGTTAAAGATTTTCCCAAGTTTGTGCTATATCTCTCTTAATCCTTTCTACGAGAATAAGTAGTATGCCAAATCCGTTGTTGGTCATCAATTTAAATTGGTGAAGGATATGCATAACATAATTCTTATTCTTGTTTCACCCAAATGATTAATTCCTTATTCTGGAGGATCATCAAAAGTCTTGATTTCATTTGTTCATCTTTCTTTCTGGAGTTCCAAGTTTTTTTCTCGGATATATCATCGTGAAGATCAATCTAAATCATTACAAGGCTTCACCTTGTGTTTTCAACTTCTCTTCCTTTTTATCATCATTTTGTTACTGGAGTTCTTCATGGAGGTTCCACATGGTGGTTCGTCAAGGATTCCTTTCATTCTTCAATTGTTCGTCAAGATTTCTCTCGAAGCGATGATCCGCCAAGCTATACTTCAAGTATTCTTCATCTTGCATTTCAAAGTGCAATTCTTTCTATCTTATCTTTTGAGGTGGTGTTATGTCATTCTTGACAATTTCCCTTCGTGTTTCATGATTCGCAAGTTGTTAAGAATGAGATATTTAAACCCATCATTTTCTTCCTTGGAATTATCTTGGGTTATATTTCACCTAAAGCTTTCCCTATGGGTTGTTGCTATTTATGGTGCTAATAAATGACCCAAGTTCTTCATCTATCCTCCCGGTGAAATAAGTTTCTCGTCTCCTTGTTGATATCAATCCAATCTATTGTTTTCGTTAGTGGCAGAATTCCACCTCATAGTTTTGGAGATGTTCTTCATAAGCCCACTACAAGCTTGTTCTTTTCATTGTTTGTTTTCCAACAACTCCGTTATAACCTTCTTGGAAGGGTGTTTTTCCAAGCTCATTTATGGCAGAAGTTTTCATTTTCTTCCCAATTCTTTTCTTTCCAACGATTCAACTTCTTTTCTTTTGTTTCGGAGGCATAGTGATGTTACTCTCTTCACCCATCATCCCATTTTTTGCAAAAGATCACGTTCTTTCCTTTTGCTTATCCATTCAACCGGAGTGTCGTGTCCTTCATTCAAGTTCTCTCATCTTATCAAGTTTTGCCTCCCTTCTCAACCGGAGTGCCATCTGAAATCTTGCTTACCCATTGTGCCATTCTTTCAATAGTTCCGAAGACAGTGTGTTGTTGATTTCATCAAGTATCATCCAATCTTCCCAAGTTCATATTCAATTCCTTTCATTTTCAGTTGGAGTGCTGCCCAAATTATATCATTCTTATTCCTTCTCTATCTTGTTTTAATCGTAGTGTTGTGCCTATCATTCCTCTTCTAACCGGAGTCTCATCCAAGTGCTTTCATTTTCCCAAGCTCATATTCTTGACCTTACATTTCCAACCGGAGTGTTGTTGTAATTGATCCTTATTGTTCCTTGTACATCTCGTTTCTACCGGAGTGCTTGCATGTACTTCTTGTCCATTGCAACCTTTTTCTTATGTCTTTCAACCTACAAGGTTCTAGTAATGTTCCTTGTTCCTCTTTTCTAACAGAGTGTTTTCAACTTTGTTCATCGTCGTTGTATTCTTCTTTAAATTTGTTCAACCTCGCAAGGTTCTTTGGTTTCACTCGTTTGTCAAGGAAGAAACTTAGTTTTACCTCTTATCTTCCTCTTCCGTTTTCCTCCGGTGCCATCCTAGATCTCGGGACGAGATCCTCTTGTAGTGGTGGAGTGTTGTGACGTCCCGAGACCGTTGCGCCAGGTGTCTTCCAGTTATTCATTGTCATTGCCATGTCATTTGCTTGCGTGTTGCATTTTATCATGTCATCATGTGCATTGCATCATCATGTTTTCAAAACTTGCATTAGTCCGGGTCTCCCAGTTCTTTCCGTTGTCCGTTCTGAGCCCAGACACACTTGCACGTGCCCGCGGCATGTCTGAAATAGTATTTTATAAGGGGCATGAAAATGTTCTCGGAATGGGATGAAAGTTTGTGCGCGGTGTTGTTTTGTTGTCAGTAGGCCGCCTGCCAAGTTTCATCGCATTCGGAGCTCGTTTGATAGCCCAACCATTAAACTATAGCGACATTATAGCCGGTCAAACATCAGACGTTTTCGGTCTCCGGAAACAGTCGCCGGGTCTCTCTCTTCTCTTCTCTCAGCCCAAGGCTTTCTGCACAGCCCGTTATCTAGCCTACCTACCTACCCCTCTGCTCCGGACCGTCCGCTGGTGGTCGAACAGATCCGAAACGGAGCTAATCCCCCTAAGCTAGCCCCCTTGCCTATAAATAGCCACCTCCCCCTTCCATTTCTGGAAAACCTAGCCCCTCCTCGAAGGCCGCGCACCGCTAGCCTCCTCCCACCACCTCCTCGTTTTCCGCACCGGCCTAACCCACCGCCGCCACTTGGCGTTTTCCCCTGCAAGCGAGCTGCCACTTGAACCCCCATCGCCGCCGCCTAGGGACAGTGGCAACGCGCCACGTGCCCCTGCCAGCGCCTCCCTCCTCCCACCTCGCGCCGGCCCTGCCAGGCCCATCTGGGGCCCGACGAGCCCATCCAAGCCCGAGGCGCTCTCTCGCGCCGCCGTCTTCGATCTGGATCGGGAGAGCTTCGAGCTCCTCTCGTCCGACCGCGCCTCCTCGCGCCCACCTCGACCCCCCCACCGGACCCCGCCATCGGCCGTCATCCCCACCGCCTCGCCGGAGTCGTCGCCGGCGACCACCACCACCAGGTCGACCCCGACCCTCTCTTGCTTCCTTCCCTTTCTCCCTCTCTCTCTCTCTAACCGTCGCCGTCGTCTGCCTACTGCATCTCGCAGCCGTCAAGGATGCTCGCGCCACCGCCCGGAGTGCCCTCTGCCTCCCCATTCCCGGATCCGTCGCTGCCGCTGTCACCATTGGCCGCCAACACCGCTATGGCCACGTCCCTCTCGGGATTGAGGGCAGCGAGCTTTGTGCCCGCTCGCGTTGACTCCCGCGTGGGCCGGATTTCTCTCCGCCGGCCCAGCCGCTCCCCTGTGCCATGCAAGGCCCAGCGCCGCTGGCCTCCTCTACCAAGCCGGGCCGAGGCCTATGGTGAGGCCACCCCAGCGCCCGTCCTTTTTTTCCTTTGTTGGGCTTCCTGTCCAGATTCGGCCCATGTCATGTTTTTTTTCGTTCTACGACTTGTCCATTTATCCAGAGTTACCAGTTTTACAAAAAAGCCCTTGCGCTTCATGCATATCCTAACTCACCAACCGTGCATCGCATGCAAACAATTTATATATGAAATATGACTAGAATTTCATCTAGTTTAATAATATCCAACTTTCAATCATGTTTGACATGTTTAAAATGGTGTTTTCTTTATTTTGCTTAAATAACATGCTAAAATGATTTATTTCATAACTAACTAACCGTAGCTCCAAACTCAACAAACTTTATAGGTAAATGGGGTAGAAAAATGCCTAATTTAACATGGTGCATTCATCTTGCTTGTTTAACAACTCTAAAATATGGTTTAAGATGGAACAGTACCTAATCCAAAAATATGCACATGAGAATTTTCCGGAATTGTTGTTTGTTATTTACGGCCTCATTTAAACTTGACTAGATAGTTAGTTTAATTATGCTTCACCTCTTTCCATGTTAATCAACATTTAATTTTGTTGAGTACCTAAATGGGGGAGAACTAAATAATTAAATGTGGTGTTTCGTCAATATTCAACTCATTGCATATTGAGCTCCACTTAAATTGTAGTATTGTTTGTTGCACTTTGCCATGTCATGCCTCTTTAAACCGGACATGCATCATACTTGGTTGTGCATCATGCCATGCTTATGTATGGTTGTTTACTATGTTGTTTGCTTCTTTCCGGTGTTGCTTCTTCGGGTTAGTTCTGATAACGTCGCATTTGTGAGGATTCGTCCGACTTCGTCCGTTTGTCTTCTTCATTGACTCGTTCTTCTTCCTTGCGGGATCCCAGGCAAGATGACCATACCCTCGAAATCACTTCTATCTTTGCTTTCTAGTTGCTCGCTCTATTGCTATGCCACGATACCTACCACTTGCTATATCATGCCTCCCATATTGCCATGTCAAGCCTCTAACCCTCCTTTCCTAGCAAACCATTGTTTGGCTAAGTTACCGCTTTGCTCAGTCCCTCTTATAGCGTTGCTAGTTGCAGGTGAGGATGAAGTTTGTTCCATGTTGGAACAAGGATATGTTGGGATATCACAATACCTCTTATTTTAATTAATGCATCTATATATTTGGTAAAGGGTGGAAGGCTCGGCCTTATGCCAGGTGTTTTGTTCAACTCTTGCCGCCCTAGTTTCCGTCATACCGGTGTTATGTTCCTTGATTTTGCGTTCCTTAGACGGTTGGGTGTTATGGGGACCCCTTGACAGTTCGCTTTGAATAAAACTCCTCCAGCAAGGCCCAACCTTGGTTTTACCATTTGCCTGACCACCACCTACCCTTCCCTCGGGTCAGCCAACCCGAGGGTCATCTTTATTTTAACCCCCCCGGGCCAGTGCTTGTCTAAGTGTTGGTCCGAACCGAGCCGCCTGCGGGGCCACCTCAGGGAAACTCGAGGTCTGGTTTGACTCGTAGCCTGTCTCATCCGGTGTTTCCCTGAGAACGAGATATGTGCAACTCCTATCGGGATGTCGGCGCATTGGGCGGTCTTGCTGGTCTTGTTTTACCATTGTCGAAATGTCTTGTAACCGGGATTCCGAGTCTGATCGGGTCTTCCTGGGAGAATGAATATCCTTCGTTGACCGTGAGAGCTCGTGATGGGCTAAGTTGGGACACACCTGCAGGGTTTGAACTTTCGAAAGTCATGCCCGCAGTTATGGGCAAATGGTAATTTGTTAATGTCCGGTTGTAGAGAACTTGACACTTGACTTAATTTAAATGCATCAACCGCGTGTGCAGCCATGATGGTCTCTTTCCGGCGGAGTCTGGGAAGTGAACACGGTCTTGTGTTATGCTTGAACGTAAGTAGTTCAGGATCACTTCTTGATCACTTGTAGCTTCACGACCGCTCCGTTGCTTTCTCTTCTCGCTCTCTTTTGCGTATGTTAGCCACCATATATGCTAATGCTTGATGCAGCTCTACCTCACTCCCCTTTCCTACCCATAAGCTTAAATAGTCTTGATCTCGCGGGCATGAGATTGCTGAGTCCTCGTGACTCACAGATACTTCGAAATAGTTGTTTTGTTTGATTCCCATTGATCAGTAGTGGAGTTGATCCTCGTGACTCACAGATTGTTTGATTCCTCGTGACTCACAGATACTTCCAAATACTTCCGTGATGATACGTGTTTCTCACAATAGGTTGCATTTTTTGTCATGCATGTACATCCATGACGATTTTATGACAGAATCAAGATAGTCATACATGTGCTGTCATAGAAGTGTTCCATGACATTACCAAAATTATCATCATGGAAGTGTCCACTTCCATGACAATAAATCGTGCGTCACAGAAGTGCTTTCTTCAAGGGTGACCGACACGTGGCATCCACCGTAACGGAACGCCGTTAAGCTATCGGGTCCGGTTTTGGATCCGGTAACACGTTAACAGCCAGGACCAATGGGGATTTTCCACGTGTAAAATCATCATTGGTCGTAGGAAACACGTGTTGCCTCACCGTTGGGACAGATGTCATCCACTCATTGGATAGGAGGCGCCTATGATAGGTTGACACGTGACACGGCCCAACAGTGGCCCATTCCGGTGAAAAAGGTCGGCCCAGTAAAAATTAGCAGGCCGGCCCATATAAGGCCTACTTGTGTCAAGTCCATTTAAGCCCACGGCCCATACGAGATGTGCCAATTCGGCCCGTCAACGGCCCGTTAAAGATTTGACACCATTGCATCCCATCATCAGTTCGAGCCCGTTAACAGCCCGCTATATATTTGGGCTCAATATCGGCCCGATGAGATTTCGGCCTATTAACGGCCCATTTAATGGATGGGCCAATTTTCAGGATGTACATCTTTCGGCCTTTTAGCGACCCATTTAAATGTTGGGCTAATTTCCGGCCCGGTGTGTCTTTCATCCTGTTGACGGCCCATAAATCTGATGGGCCATTTGTAGTCGGACCTGAGTTTCGGCCTTTTAGCGGCCCATTTAAGTGTTGGGCCAATTTCTGGCCCCACTACAAGAAATATGTCAACTAGTGACCTTCTGTCAATGACCCTGGAAGAATTGGTCATAGATCTATGACCATTTGAGACCAATTGGTCAAAAGCTGTTCGGGGGGCTCCAAACCCTAAACCATTGTGACCATTTTGGTCAGAAAGGTCGTAATTTCCTTACACGAAATGGTCATAAAGCAGACAGCACTAGTCTGCTGCCTTATTTCTAGCTGATCATGACTAATATAGATGGTCATAACCTTGTAAATTGTGGTGGATTGGTATGACTTGGCGCCACCTCATCAGTTTTGCCTATGTGTCTTGTCCATGTGTCAATTTTTGCCCTAGGTTGTGAAGCAACCTATATTTCTGTCATTCCCAAAATTCCCAAAAAAATCTCATAAATTCTTTGGGTCATATCTTCATCAAATATGTAAAAATCATTCCTTGCCTAGTTCAAAACTAATTCAACAATATTCATTTTCCTATTTTGTTCATAACAACACTTTATGAAGGAAGTGCCATTTATATATTCTTGATTGCCCTTGGAATTTTTGGGCACTCTTTCCTATCCAAATCATTATCGCATGACAAAATTCAGCTCCATTTGCCTAGCAAATCTTCCTCGGCAAATTTCCAAAGTTTTTGTCCACCTAGAAGCATTGTGAAGGAAGTACCTTTTTTATATATCAAAATGACATGAAATTTATACGGTTCCTTCATATGCCCAAATTATCACCCTCCTCCAAATTGCAGCTCAGTCAAATCATCTATGTGAGCCCAGGTTCAATTTATATTTTATGGCCAAATTGGCACGTTGCAAAGCAAGTGTTATCTAGACCCCTCCTATTACCCTCAAACTTTTTGGGCACTCTTCCATACACAAATCATTGCCACATGATAATATTCAGCTCAATTTTCCTAGTAAATCTTTCTCAGGAAATTTCCAAAGTTTCTACCTCGTGAGAAGCTTTGTGAAGTAAGTACTAGCTAGGCTTACCCAAATGATCTGAAAATTTACCAGCGCATGACCATACCTATGTAACTTACCTACACCAATTTTGAGCTCATTTCATTCATCCAATCTCTCTCACTAGTTTTCCCAAGTTTCTGTCCATAGAAGAGCATTGTGAAGGAAGTACTACTTTGGCATGTCCAAATGGTATCAATTTTATAGAATGCTTTCCTATGCCCAAATAACCATCCTCCACCAAATTTCAGCTCAATCCATTCATTATTTTGAGCCCAGCTTCAACATTCATATTTTTGTCCAGCGTGGTACTTTGCAAAGCAAGTACCACCTAGGATCCTCCTTTTGAGCTAAAAATTTGTGAAGACATTCTCCTTAGTAGATGATCATCCTCAGCCAAAACTCACGTCCATTGGCCATGTGCATTTCCCGTACCGCTAATCAAACACTTGGCTGCTAATTCATCTTTGAGCATAGGTCAGTCTCCTCGTGAGATTCTTCTGTTGTAATTTTCTTCCTAGCACCTACCTGGGGAGTGCCCAACCCACTAGACATGCCTAGGCCTCCCAGAACGCATGTCAACGCCAAGGTCACGCGGTGTCCATGCGGCGGGCATGCGAGTTTACGTGCTTTGGAGTTGGGGCCCTGGGCCACATCCAAACCTCGACGTATCGCCACCAAACCATGTATTTATGATTAAATAGATACTTATGTAACTAGAAATGATTTTTGGAAAAAAATAAAGAGCAAACAATACGGTAGATGCAGTTCAAAATTGACCCGTTTCCTGCTGAATCGGCAGAAATTTGTCTTTTTCACAAGTGCTGGATCAAAACTTTTGAAACCAAACCATTTTGTCAATTATGCATTAAATATGGCCTAATATTTTATAAAAATGATTTGGCCCAATTTTGCAACAAATATTTGGGAGGTCCTTCACAAAAAAAACTACTTTTGGGCACTCGAAAAATGGAAAATGGTTTTTTCGTCCAAAGAAAATGAAAACTTCCAGGCAACATTGTTTGGAATTCCAAGATGTACCCTTGTGCACAATATGAGATCATTTGAACAAAATATGCCATGAATGTGGCCATAAGATTGATCATTTGTCTTGAAAGCCATGAATCTTCACGCATGATAGCTCGTTTCTGAGAACACTTTTTAAAAATGATTGACGTATTACAAGTTTGTTATTTTTCCTAGGAAATTGGCCACATATAATGAAACAATGCGAAGGTTTTCCAATTTTTCGATTTTTTTTAATTTTTTATGCCCGTTTCAAAATGTGGTCAAAATGGCAGGAATAACCGTTCCTAGCTAGTGGTTGAATCTTGGAATTTTTTTGGTGTTTCTCTGATTAAATAGATGCTTATGTACCTAGAAATGATTTTTGGAAAAAAATAAAGAGCAAATTACGAAGTAGCTACAGTTCAAATTTGACCCGCTTCCAACTGAATCGGTGGAAATTTGTCTTTTTCATGAGAGGTGGATCAATTTTTTTACACCCAACCATTTGGTCAATTGTGCATTAAATATATCCTAGTACTTTATAAAATTGATTTGGTACAATTTTGCAACAAACATATGGTAGGTCCTTCACCAAAAAACCTCTTTTTGGGCACTCGAAAAATGGAAAATTAATTTTCCGTGCAAAGAAAATGAAAACTCCCTTAGGCAACATTGTTTGAAATTCCAAGATGCACCATTGTGTACAATATGAGATCATTTGAACAAATATTTGATATGACTTTCACAAAAAACTCATTTTGAGCACTGAGAAATGGAATGAAAATTTTTATCTTGAATCGATCATGACCAATTTATATGGTCATAAGGTCATCAAATGGTTTGCTGCGTTCTGATTGGACCATGGGCATATCACGCGGATCACGCATCAACCACCGTCGGATGCTTCTGGATCCAACGGCCCAAACCCACCCGAGCCAAAACCCTAGTCTGTCCTCATGGACATTTTCCACCCACCCCCCGCCTCCATTCTTTCTCTCATTCCTCCCTCCCCTGCCTCCATTCTTTCGCTCCAGACCCGCCACCCACCCCGTCGCTGCCCCCCATTCCCGCCGCCGCCGTCGCCCCCGACCCCTTCTCCCTGATTCAGACCACATCCTCCCACCATAGCTCACCGTCGGGCCTCCCCCTCCCCTCCTCGCAGATCCAGAGCTGTGAGATCCGTATCTCTCTGACCTCGACCTGCCCCTCCCGTGATTCCCACCGCTGCCGCCCCCCACCCCAACCCACCACTGCCGACCTCGTCTCTGCCACGCACCCTCTCCCCTCGCATTCATCCAGCGGATCCACCAGTCTACGAACGGTCACCACTTCACCACCCACGCCGGCGGATTCCGGTGAGTCCACGCAGCGCCCATGGCGCGGACCCCGCAACGGCGGCAGAAGCGACCGCGCCACCACTTCCCCTTCCCCGCCGCCTTTGCCCGCCTCGCAAGCTTCCTCCTCCTCCCCTCTTACCTCACGCCACCACCTCTCCAGATCTCCCCAATCCCACCCCCACACGTCCAGATCTTGAGACGGCTCAGGTGAGGTAGCGCAACCCGCTCCGTCCCGGAACCCCGTGGACTGTGGTGGTGGCGGCAGCGCCGGACCTGCCGGCAGTGGGATGGCGTACGTGGCCCACGCCTTCTTCATCACCGACAAGGACGACCTGGTGGGCGGCGCCGGTCAAGGAGATCGCCTTCGCCGCCGCGCTCCTCGCGCTTGGCGTCGTCACCGGCCTCGTCATGGCCGCCCACCGCGTCTGCGGCGACCACTCCCATGGTGAGACCAATATCCGTCTCTCTGTCTACCCTCGATTAGGATTTGAAGTTGCTTTGTTTGGTGATGAAACGGGGAACTCAGAGAGGGAGGGGATCCTACCCCTGCACCACATTATTTGTACTTGCATTTCAGAGAGTATTCATTTGTAATGCTGGTTTGAATAAAAATCAAAGATCCTTGAGTTTTTCATGTGTGGCTGAACTAATTGTGTCTGTCTGTTAGTTTGAGCCATTCTGCAGATAAGGTATTTGGTTATGCAGAACTACAGATCATAGAAAAGATCATTCAGACATGTTTGTGCTAATGAATTTTGAGAAACTGGCCAAATGGACTAAAAGATAGATGAAGAATCATGTGTGAATAGGAATTGTTATTACCACTTACTACTTACTAGTGCTTGCTTGCTTGTCCACAAGTTAAGTTAAGGCTGCAATCCCCACCCAGTTCCTACTACTAGACTGATCGATCCATTGATTTCTCTGAATGTCACTCAAATCCTTAGCTACCTAGCTAGCTTCCCTCCCTCCCTGCACACACCTAGCTAGCTAATTACACTAGTGGTGTTCAGAAACAACTTCACTCTGAATTACCAGTAGTTAATGTAAGTTGATTAACGCGCTGCATCTTACCTTGTGTTCATGTCGAATGCAAGCATCAGTAGTATTGTTCTTTCTTTTTCTAGGAATGACAGCTTTAGTATGCATCTCCTCTTACCGGTTCAGTCTTAAACTCAAAGTTAAGTAATTAATTTTCCAAACACAAGAGATCAATCTTATGTAGAGTAGTACGTGTGGAACTAAATATTGGAAACACATGCAACGATCATGAGTATAGTAATTTTTTTACCTTGATCAAATTTCAACCGGCAGAGGTTTTATTCTTACCAGCCACCCGTTTTCACAAATTGATAGTATTATTACTTGTAGCAACACAAGTGCAATCTTGTACTACAAAATAGGTAGTGATCGGCTCGTGAAGGTAACCATGCCCCTTTTATCCTTTAGTAGTAGAGGAGCATTCTGCAGCAAGGCACCATGCAGACCTGTGACCGTCAGTGGAGCTACCCAAAGTACCGAACCCATCATAACTATTCTACACTGAAAAGTTAAGAGTATACAGACCTGTTTTAATATTTGGTGACCAAGGCATATTCCAGTCCAGCATCTATTAAACTTTGTATGCTGAATTTAAATTGCCTGTCACTATATACTTAGGAGGCAGTGACATAACAGTATATGCCTATGCAGATTTATACATTGTTAAAATGGAGGCTTGGGAAGAACTATTTTCTTTGTAGTAATAAGTCAGGAGTTGTTTGTTGCTTCAGTAGGGTGTTATACATTATAATCATTAGCTCATGTCGTCTGGGATCAAACATAGCTTTGAATTTACAAGAGTAAAGATTTATGTGAGAAGTACAAACCATGTTCGATTTTAACTAGTACAAAATTATGCCCCTGCTATAGTGATACATTCTGTACTACACTGTTGCTTCTGTTTGCTTGCTTGATTACCTCTCTAAGGCAGCTTCGTTTTGTTCTTCTTCTTCATGTGCTACTTGCAGCATCAAGGGGATCTTCGACCACTACCAGCAGGCCACCGAGACCAGCCTGTGGACCGAGCAATATGAGGTTGGCTGCTGCTTCTCTATCTTGCCTCCATCCATCTTTTTCTTTAGCTGTATCACTTTCTCCTTTCTTTGATGTGGCTGATTTGCTTCAGTTTGATATCATCTAGATCTGACTAGTTTGTACTTAGTCACTAGTGATGCACTGCTCTTTTTCCTTGTGATGCTCGAGTACTGAAGAAACTTGGGTAATATGTACTAGTCTTTTGCTTATGCCCTTGTGAGTTTGGCAAGTGATCGTTTGGGGAGTAGATGTAGTGTGTGCTTATGCTCTTCTGATATTTGCAGGAGTAGTTCATTCTTGGGACATGTTTTAAATCAATAATGTTCCTCATTGTGTTAAATCAAGCCTTGCAGAGTACAATATACACACTAGACTGTTTCTGAATGTGTTAAATCAACAATGTGTATGTGTTACTGTATCCTAGTAATTCTGCTGTGTCACTGTATCCCAGTAAATCAAGATGCTTGTTATACTCATGTTCCTGATGATATTTGTGTACACTCAATTTGGTTATTTCTTCTAGTTCTGCTACTAGTTATTTGTGTGCTCCTAGTGATGTAGTTGTTGTGTAGTAATACATAAATATTAATGCTCAAGTATGATGATCTGGCCTGCAGCGCACCTATAGTTTTCATTTCTATGATCAATTTAGAGAGTTGCACATGTCAGTATATTGTATAGTAAAAAAATCCTAGCTAGTGAGAACATTTTAGTCACTTCATGAACGCATACTGGTTAGTGTTAGTCATACTATTTATGTACATCTCATTTGCTGTCAATTCTTGTTTATAGGTTATTGGATCCCTCATTGGCTACTGTTTGATGTCATGTACACATTCTTATTCTTATATGTTCATTCTTGTTTTTTGCACAGGTGAAGTGCGAATCCAAGTTCGAGGCTGTGAAGCATATCAACAAAGACTAGCATATTATGTGTTGTAAATGTAGGCAGTAGTAGGCTTATCTGGGCTGTAGTATACTGTAACGTTTGTAATAGACTAATGTCGTGTTGTTTTGGACGAATTTCATTTGCTATTTGGATTGTTTGAAATAATGATTGTGTATGTGATTTGAATACCCATCAAATGGAAAGACAAGGGGGTCCAAGTTATAATGGTTGTTTGACAGATTTTGAAATTTTTGATGTGTGGGATCAATTTTGTGATAAGCATGACAAGTGGGACCAATCTGATTGGTGGGACCGGTGTCAAAAAAAGGATGAAAATAAAAAATCAGTAGACTATAAAAGGCTGCATCTTAGAAAAAAAAGGCCGAATTAATGGCCCAAGACCATGTAGCTAGCGAAAATTAACAAGAAAAAAATACATTAAAAAGGCCAAATTGTTGGGCCAGGCCCATGTAGAAAATCGAATTGGACTGGACTGATTCTTGTGCCACATCAGATTGCCACGTTGGATGCCTACGTGGCCTGGGGAGGCTGCTAGTGACCAAAACAAAACAATAGGCATATTTTGGTCGTAAACGTCTACGACCTTCTCACAGAGAAGGTCGTTAATTTTAGTTTACGACCGTCATCTTTTGACCTTATGTTTTTGGTCACAAAAAGGTCGCAAATGAAAAACAATGACCTTTCAGAGACCAATAGTGAGGGTCACAAGTTGACATATTTCTTGTAGTGCCCGGTGTCAATTTCAGCCTGTTGACGGCCCATAAATCAATTGGGCCATTTGTAGTCGGCCCTGAGTTTTGGCCTTTTAGCGACCCATTTAAGTGTTGGGCCAATTCCCGGCCCTTCATGCCTTTCGACCTGTTAACGGACCATAAATGAGTTGGGCCATTTGTAGTCGGACCTTAGTTTTGGCCTTTTAACGGCCCATGCCCTTCATGGTCCAATACCAGCCCGGTTTCTCTTTCGGCCTGCTAAAGGCCCACAACACAGTTGGGCCGTTTACAATACGACCTGACTTTCGGCCTCTTAGCGCCCCATGCTCTTCATGGTCCAGTACACGCCCGCTGTCTCTTTCGGCCTGCTAAAGGCCTATAGTATAGTTGGGCCATATGTAGCCCAAACTTAGTAACGGCCTGTTAACGGCCCGTGAAATAAATTGGGGCCACCTGTTGCCCGCTTCGATGTCGGCCTGTTAACGACCCGGGAGGTAAGAGGGTCGACCATTAACTTTCGGCCTAGTAACGGCCCATTAACTTAATGGGCCCACTAAAGTTCTTTCATGTCTTTAGGCCAAATTAGATAATTTGAGTCCATTACGACGAGCAATTATGCACAGGACCAAAACCGATCAAGCAAAGGTACGGCATACAAGGAATAACGTTGCACATCCAGCATATATTACAGGAAATTACATCCACTGGGCAATCAAAGATTGATGCCAGTGCAAATAAATGAGAAGAACCTAACCATCTACAACGTCACAATCTGCAACCTCAGCACAGATGACGCCCATAAGCATGTGGGCAAGTTCTTGCTGCTTTGCTACACAGTCTCTGAAAACATTAATCAGTTGTTGTGTCGCACGACTCTACACCTCTGATTCATCCACCATTTCCATCATTGCTTCAGCCATTAATTGGTTCACAAACATACATTTATTCCGTTGCATTTGAGATAGAGGATACTGAATAGATTCAGATGGCGATTTTGGCAGGCTTGTATTATTGATAGTGGAGAGTGTCTCGACCACTGCATCATAACATAAATTAGGACGAGAACCAAACAGATTAATCATGAGTTATTGCCATATTACGTGGCCTAGATTGACTAGAAAGAAACAATGGGGTTGCCTTGCTGTTTTCAGAGTTTGTCTTCTTATCTTCAGAAGCCTGCACAAAATTAACACACTAGCATTGCTATCATTGGCCAAGTCAGATAATAGGAAAGCAACATTGACACAACGAACGTTTGGGCAACTAGCCTACACCAAATTAACACAATATGGCACAACTATCATCACCCAGGTAAGGTAATACGAAAGCAACATTGACACAATGAATGAATGGGCAACCAGAGAAGCACTACAATTCAGTAATGTGTGTGATATGAGATAGTACATTCATGCAGCTCAGTATGCAAAACTACCAGGCAGTTTTCCTTACAAAAATCAACATTGGCGCCTTTAACATTTTTCTACAACTAATTTTAGATCAGATAAAGGTTAGATTCACGCCAATTAACAAAATACATGCTGATGTAAAAATATAGTGATATACAACAGGTACTTACATCAGCATTGGAGCACAGAGAATTCCCGCAAGATATTTTCCTCGAATACGATCCCAATGGAGGAAGTCTTGTATCGTTTAACCTTATTTTCTAAAAGAGAGATGGGTAAGAAACATGTAGAAAATATGATCAGAATGCTATAAAATTTCATGATGCGAGGATACATACACGCTTCTTAGAATGGAGTTGACATTCTTCTGCTGGACTGGAGCGGACTAGTTCTTTGGCCACTGGAATCTGCTTATTATCAGTGGGAGTTGGGTTTCTCTGTGCTGGAGCAGTATCTATGAAAAATGGAGTTGGTTTATTATCTCCTGGCGTCTGGATCTTTTGCAAAGATCTGGTTTGTAACCCTTCAAATTCAACATACTCGTCTTCCCCTTGCATGCCTTATATAGAAGACTGGTGATTCCGTTATAAAACATGCTACAACAGAGATGGAATAGGTACTGAAGAATAGAAAGGCATGACATATTGACATGTATTCCCTCCATCCGGAAATAAATGGATCGGTCTAGGCGTATTTCAGTTCTAGATACATCCAGTTTTATCCATTTCTGCGACATTTAATCCGGACGAAGGGAGTATGATGTAAGAGCTAGGGATACGACAAGACAACACAGTAAAAAAACACTGAAAAACCCACTGCAGAACCAAAGTATTCAAACCCACTGATATGAGATAGTATACTCATGCAGCTCAGGATGCAAAACTACCAGGCAGTTTTCCTTGCAAAAATCAACATTGTGGCCTTTAATCATACATTTTGCTACAACTAAATTTAGATCAGATAAAGGTTGGATTCACGCCGATTAACAAAATACATGCTGATGTAAAAATATAGTGATATACAACAGGTACTTACATCTACATTGGAGAACAGAGAATTCCTGCAAGAATCTTTCCTCATAAACGATACCATTGCAGAAATTCTTCTATCTGTTAAGCTTATTTTCTAAAAGAGAGATGGGTAAGAAACATGTAGAAAATATGATCAGGATGCTATAAAATTTCATGATGCAAGGATACGCACACGCTTCTTAGAATTGAGTTGACATATTTTTGCTGGACTGGAGCGGACTAGTTCTTTGGCCACTGGAATCTGCTTATTATCAGTAGGAGTTGGGTTTCTCTGTGCTGGAGCAGTATCTATAAAAACTGGAGTTGGTTTATTATCTCCTGGCATTTGGATCTTTTGCAAAGGCCATGTTTGTAACCCTTCAGATTCTAACATAGTCGTCTTCCCCTTGCATGCCTTGTATAGAAGAATGGTGCTTTAATTATAAAACATGCGATAGCAGAGAGATGGAATAGGTACTGAAGAATAGAAAGTCATGACATATTGACATGTATTCCCTCCATCTAGAAAAAAAATGGATGGGTCTAGGCGTATTTCAGTTCTAGATACATCTTTTTTATCCATTTCGGCAACATGTAATCCGGACGGAGGGAGTATGGTGTAAGAGCTAGGGATACGACAGGACAACACAGCAAAAAAACACTAGTTGAATGTAAAACTGTATGCTAGCGGAAATAACTAAGGCAACATACACGTGTATGATTGGGAAAATAAGATGGCATTGCAACAGAGCACTAGAACAACACTTCAATGTAAAAAAACACTGTATGGTAGACAGATGAAGTACATACTGATGAATAACAATGCATAAGATATTCAGAAGCATGGTGTCCAAATTAAGCAGATGGCATTGCGATAGAGTAGAATGACAGTACTTGAATTTGAAAACATGTTATCATGAATGGAATAGGTACTGAAAAACAGGAAGGCATGACATATTTACATGCATGATCAGCATGCTAAGCACATGCCATTGCAATAGAGTAGATACACTCCAGGACATTATATGCATGTTGTACCCGTATCACAGGCCAAGTTAGAGCAAGGACCTTGTGGGGTGAAGAGGATTCATCATCTTTCTACAAGTCTTCTGAAGAACTGCCTTTACATGTTCCATCATATTGGGTATCATTGACATCAAGTTTATTGGCCTTTACATTGCTCCGTGAGGTTCTTGTGGATATATCAGTGTGTGCAATTATATCTGACATGCATGGAAGACAACTAGTAGTTAGATTTATGTAATGAGTGCCTATAGGAGACGACATAAATAGTAGGACTGGGGTTAACTGGTAGCAACAGGTCTCATAAACTAAAGGGAGAACACAGATGAAAGCTGCAGAATATGTATCGTTTGTAATCGAGATTAACTAGATGGCACACAAAAGTATTAAATAACAACATAGGTAATACTAGAAGTGGTATAATACTATAATCACCAGCCTGTGGGATAGCATTGGCTGATGGATGATAACTATGGAACAACGTTACCTAAAGAACAAGTATCTTAGCTGAACTATGGAATAGCGTTAACTCCTGAACAAGACCCATAAGACATCAGCATGAATATACAGTGAAATATGATGATCTATTTTCCATGCTTAGATGAATAACAAAGCCATAAATGTTGCACACAAGTAAGATGAGGGTACAACCTATCTGGCTGCCATCCATAGGAGTGAGCATCATGTGCTGACTTGTTGATGGCCCTGCAGTTGTTGTGGCTATCCATGTCGGGCACACACATTCGATGCAGGGAACTGTTGAGTGGGGACTATAGCTCCCTTCTGGTGTATGCTTCCCTTGTTGGAGCAGCTGCGGTGAGTCGGAAGACAGTGTGTCTGAAGATGCAGATAACGCATAATGTTAAGAACGACATATCTCTTTGATCTGAAGAAATACACTAAGAGCTCAACAGCAAGGTACGAGAGTGGTCACACGTCTGTTGACTAAAGACTAAATTGGGGTCACACAATTTTATTTTATTTTGGTACTGTCTGATCTACGCCGGATGGCTGGCCATCTTGTGCCTCCCGGCTGACACTATTCAGAATCTTCCCTGAAGAGCCAGCGACCAACGGTAGAGCAGCCTGCCTCCGCCGTCCGTGGCCCCGGCCAAAACCCCGCTCCCCGCCCCACCGCACTGCCGTGGTTGCGTCGCTCCCGGGCCAATCCACAAAGACTCCCCGTCATCTAGATCCGGCGGCGGCAGTACATTCAACCCACGCAACTCTAAAAGATAGCCGTCTAAGCGCTGCTTCCACGGCGAACTTGCGACCCCGCACCCTTACGTTAGACACCAGCCAACCGGCAGCCTAGGAGCTCTGCCACCTCGAGGGGTGCTGCTTCCCATTGGGAATCGATTGGCCCAGAATAAAAATTCAGACAACTGACGCCTAAATAAAGTGATTTGAGATGAGGGTGCGACCTATCTGGCGGCATGGTGAAGTAGGCAGGTCCAGCTGCCGAGTCGGTGAGGCCGGCGCGGTTGCGGTGGTGACCGGCGGCAGGGAAAGAGCGATGTCGCGACGGTCGACGGCTATGCGGAAGCAGCGCCAGGACTCTGGACGGATCCGAAGTTGGAGCCGATCCGGCGCCGTGAACAACGGCGGGGGTGAATTGGCTCTGGTACGGTTCACGCGGCCGTCGTCGAGGCAGCACCAGCAGCACGGAGTAAGAGGCACACGGCCCAGTGCACGACGGCAAATGGACAGCGTCTCCGGCATTAGGGAGGAGGGCTGCTATGAAATTGGTGCGGTGGGGGCGCCATGGAGGTGGGGCTGAGGTTTCACGGCTCGGGAGAAGGGAGCTTCCCAGGGAGAAGGTGATTTGGCACCCATGAGGTATGAATGGGGGCGGGCGATTGGGAGGGGAGTGGAACCATGTCTTACGGACGCATTTGTCTGAAATGTGAGGGGGAGTTACAGTTCTACCCTTGCCTATAGGCTTCTCTGCTTGGGTCTGTGTACTGAGGGTCGGGGATAGTAGAGTAACTTTGCTTCTCCCCAAATAGTGGGCGGGAGCGATTTCGGGCGAGGAGGGCGTGTTTTGAACTATAGTGGGCGCGAGCGATTTCGGGCGAGGAGAGCGTGTTTGAAATAGTGGGCGTGAGCTATTTCGGGCGAGGAGAGCGTGTTTTGCCGACCATGGTTTATGAATTATTCGGCACATGTCATTTCGACCGAGGAGAAGGCGCGCTTGGATGAAGTTACGAACCTACCCTCGATGTACAATGGGCCAATTGATGCGTGTCCCACATAGGACGGTAATTTCACATCTCCCATTTATTTGCTCGGGCGAATTCCACTGAGGAGAGAGGATGTTTAACGGTTCGTTCAAATTTTGGGAGAACGAGCATCCACGTCTACCTTACCAAGTCGATTCGGATCAAATTTTGAAATATTAGCTTGCCACTTCTTTTTTAGATTGAGAGATGATGCTCCGGAGTAATGTGTTTTTACATGCTCGTTGCTAGTGATTTACTATATGACAAATAGTTGACCCACTCAAAAATGCGAATCAAACCCAAAATGAAATATCTCGATTCAATGAAATAGCTCGTTTAGTAGGTCAAAATAGTGAACTAAATCCAAAATTGAACACCTCAATCGAGTAGCATGTTGTACAGTATTATAGTACTCCATGAACATGTTGATAGTCAAATTAATGAACTTGTTTGATGTACGCATATATCCGTTCATGTGTGGATTGCAGACAATGTGTTCTCCAATTTAAATATTTGAATGCAAGTTTATATCAAAACATGGTTTATATCAGTCTTTGATGCATAAAACGCGACCTCCCCCTCTCCCGGACTCCTATTCTCTCTCTCTCTCTCTCTCTCTCTCTCTCTTTCTCTCTCTCCCCGACAATCTTCAATTCCGTCGCACGCATCCGACACAAAAACCTTGTTGGTCCCTCTCCCTTTCTCTCCATCTCTCTCTATTAGTGTGTGTGTGTGGGGGGGGGGTCTTTCTAGTTCGCATGCATATATACACCATCTATAGGTCTCTCTCGCACACTATGTATGATACTCTAGCTAGTCCAAGCTAGATATATTGGGTGCACTCATCATACGCACACAAATTCCTTGGCTCTTTGCCCGTAACTCTCTCACGCACCACTATGTCGTCTCGGAGCTGTTCCCCCCCTCTCTCAAACTCTCCATCCACCTGGGTCACACATACACAGGCATATCTCACTTGCACTCGATAGGCCCATCTAAAACTCTATCTCTCCCCCTCGTTCTCTCTCCATCTCACACGCGCACACACACAATCTCATGCCCAGCTAGCCAAGTATGATGGTCTCTCACTCAATTGTAGGCACACGCAGTCCCCCCTATATGTATATGACTAGCTAATCTTAGTCTCCATCACAAACATGTGCATGGTCTATCTGGATTTCTCTCGGGGCATCTTTCTATCACACACACACTCCCTCGATCTCCCACCCATATAGTCCCCTCACGATCTCGACAGGATCTCTCTATCACAAACACACCCTCCCTCCCTCCCCATGCGTCCATGCCATCCATGTGTCCCTCTCGACCTTTGTTCCTTGTTGGCCAGATCTCTATTGGCCATGTGCTACAGGGGTGTCTCTCTCCGTTGCAAACAATCACACACTAGCTATCTTCGTGTATCTCCTCGCCTCACTTTTCCATCTCGGAGATGCATGCGTGATATGTTCGCATAAGAAACGAAAAAACACACACACACACACACTCTCTCTCTCTAATTTATCGTTTGTTGTCACTTTCTCTTGCACACACATACTCTTTTTGCACACTTACTCATTCTCCTTCACACACACTTGATCTATCTCGACTGAGGCACTCTCCTCCGTCCATAGCATATAGATTTATTGAAAAGTCAAACATCACAAAGTTTGACCATGTACGTGGAGAAAAAGAATTACATCTAGTACGGCAATCATATACCATTAGATTCACCATGAGATGTAGTTTTGTATGATGTATCTTTGGTATTGTAGATATAAATAACATTTGCGTAAACCTGATCAAAGTTTCCAAAGTTTGACTTCTAAAAAATTTACATGCACTGCATTATCGAGCGGATGGAATATCTCTTTCCCCCTCTCAACTATTTGATGCACCACTCAGCCTTATCGGGGCTCCTCAATCTCTCTCAAACTTTATTGGTCAGTTTGGTTCATGACCTGACCCTCATGCCTTGATGGCCGGTACTGCCTGGTGTGGACGTGAGATGTAAAATATTTCTGCCTGGCCAGGCTTGTGTGGTGCTAAAGCGTTTGGTTCATGCCTGGGCCAGACAAAGCATCAACGTCCCATCAATCAATCCATGCATCAATTATTTAATGCTAATATCCATCCATGTTGCTGTTAGCCTCGTGGCCACACGACCAGGCACGACCAGGCGTTTGAAATCGATCGCCTGGGCCAGGCTACTTGCAGTGTCTGGAGTTCAGCCAGGCTAATTAAAGTGCAAGGGAACCCAGGCCATGCGGGCTTTCTTTTTCACAGGGTAGCAACCAAACAAGCATGCATGAAATCCAGCCACAACCCCAGGGCAGGCAAAAGATGCTCAGGACGCAAGCCAAACTGGCCTTATATCTCTCTGGTTCACACATACACATGTCTCGCTCGCGCTATACATATAGACCCATCCAACACTCTCCGCCCTTGTTCTCTCTCCATGTGACACGCACCCCCCTAAGTACCATAATCCCTCACTCCATCATAGGCGCAAGCACTCCCCCCTCCTATGTATGATTATCTCTTACTAGCCATCAAGAACACATGTATTGTCTCCTTCCATCCATACGTCTATCTCGATATCTCTCGGGGCATCTTCTATCGCGCACACACCTTGTCACTCGATCTCCCACCCATGTAGTCCCATCACGATCTCCAGGGGATCTCTCTATGACAAACATACACTGTCTCCTCCCCATGTCTGCATTTTCTCCGTACGTCTCTCTCAACCTCTCTCCCTTGTTTGTCAGACTCCTCTTGGCCTCGTGCTAGGGGTCTTGCTCTCTCGGTTCCAAACAACCACACATTATCTCCTCACCTTGCCTCCGTTGTTGAAGATGCATGTGTGATATGTTTGCATAAGACATGCATGCTTTTTCTCTACTTTTATCGTGTGTTATCCATGTCTCTTTCACACACGCACACACACTTTTTTCACTCACTCTCTCTCTCTCTAGTTAGGGACTCTGTCACGTCCATAAGCATATGGATGTTTTGAAAAGTCAAACCTCAGAAAAGTTTGACCAGGTATATGTGGAGAAAAACATTTACATCTGGAACGATCATTAGATTCATCACAACATGTACTTACCTCATACCATCATTTATCTTTGGTATTGTAGATATAAGTAATTTCTTTATAAAATTGGTCAAAGTTTCAAAAGTTTGACTTAAAAAAATGTTGGAACTACATTATCGAACGAAGGGACTAGCTCTTTCTCTCTCTCTGCTATCTCCCACGGGCCTCCCCTCTCACTCGAACTCTCTATACCGATGGATTATACGCTCACTTTGTTAGCGTATAGCTCCGTATATTATTTAGTTGACCGGTCAACCAATCCACATGCTGCCTTGTCAGCTTGTGTTCTGTATCTTCGTATGCTGGCCCATGTGGCAGTGGGTGAAAATAAGTAAACTAGAGGCCCATCTGACACACAGTGAAGTAAACAAAGTTGAAACCACTCGGGGTAGCACCCCGCATGCTAGTAAATTGAGGGCGCATTGAGGACAAACTGCTTGCGCGCGAAGGACGCACTCGCGCACAATTCACCACTGCGGGGCGGCATGCATAGAAGGACGCACTCGCACACACCCAGCACACAACACACACCAGCACACGTGTACACCGGCGTCGCCGCCGGTTGAGATGGACGGCGAGGCAGCCAACAAGCGGAGGCGGCTCGAGCCAAAACCGCATCCGGCGAGCCTGGACTTCATCAGCAGCCTCCCCGACGACATGCTGCTCGTCATCATCGGCCTCCTCCCCAAAAAATCTGCCGTGCGAACTGCCCTTCCCTCCCGGCAGTGGCGCCTCCTCTGGCGCCGCGTCCCCCTCAACCTCACTGTCGATAGCTGCCGCTGCGACAGGGATTGCAAACGCATGGCCACAGTCTCCAAGATCCTTTCATTGCACCCTAGGCCAGCCAGACGCCTTGACATCCGCATGTTCAGTACCAACTGCAAGGTCCAACCCAAGTTCGACGAGTGGTTCTTATCCCCCGCCCTAGATCAGCTCGAGGAGCTCAGCTTTGAAGCTGGACGATGTCGCTCTCTGCCGTCGTCCGCGCTCCACCTCACGCCAACGCTGCGCCGCACTAGCTTCAGCTCCTTCTATCTTCCCCAGATTAATGCCGCGCCCGCCCTTCTTCTCCCTCAACTCAAGCAGCTCGACCTCTTCAACATTGTCATCTCGAAGAAGGCAATGGAGCACCTGCTCCGCAGCTGTACTGCGCTCGAGTACCTTCGTCTTGAGCAGATCCACGGGTTCATTAGCCTCCACATCGCCTCGATGAATCTCCGATGGATTTATGTGTCATGCTGGCCCCGCAACAAAACATCAATTGGGAAGAGATCACTCTAGCAGTTCCACATTATGGTCATCGAGAATGCGCCTTTCCTTGAGAGATTGCTTGTATCGGATCTAGAAGGTCCAACAAAAATCAGGGTCATTGACGCGCCAAAATTGACAGCGTTGGTGTACTCGTCTGCCAAATTCTCCGAACTCTTTATTGGATCTGTAATCGTTCAGGTACATCACTCATCTTCTTCTCCGTCTTCTTGAAATTCACATTTTTAAATTTCTTGTTGATGTATTTACGACCGTCTTCCAGAAAATGATTCCCACAAGCTTGACCCAGTCCATGCGCACAGTGAAGATCTTAGCACTAAAATCTATCGGCCCCAATCTGGATCAAGTTGTTGGATTCCTTACATGCTTTCTGTGCACGGAGAAGCTACTCATCGAGGTGAAACTTCTTTCCTATAAGTAAACGGTAATCACAACGTAGCTCAATTTTTTCGTAATTTTCCGAAATTACGATGACAAGTTAGTGTTCCAAAATGCATCTACGCACTGCATCGAAGGAAATGTTTTTAGTATTTTTTTCTCACGTGATCACCTGCATCATTTTTATGCTGTACTACTATAGTAGCCTAGGCTAGTCATAGTGGAAAGTAACTTAGACTACTCGAGTAAGTCTATGGTTACCCTAAGAGCAAGTACTACCTCCGTCCTGGTTTACTCTTCCAATTTTGTAGTATCAAAATTTGACCATAGATTTAACTGACAAAATGTTAATGCATGTCACTAAGAACTATATCGTTGGATTCGTATTTGAACATAATTTCAAATGGTGTAATTTTTAGTGACATGCATTGGCATTTTCTTAGGTAAATCTATGGTCAAAATTTTATACTAAATACGAGGTAGTATTCCCTCCGTTCCAAAATTCCTGTCTTACATTTGTTTAGATACGGATGTATCTAACACTAAAATGTAACTAGATACATCCGTATTTAGACAAATTTAAGACAAGAATTTTGGGACGGAGGGAGTACAAAAGTGGGCTATGTAGGCCAAAACATGTGCCAAATTCACTTGCGATGCATTTGGCACTGATGCCCCTCCATTGCTCACCTGGTGCCCCAATCTGGATCACCTACTATGCTCCGGTGCCAAATTAACTCACGCAATGAAAAAACACTACCTGGGAGAGAGAGAGTACTGAGGCAATAAAAACACTTGTTTGGGAGAGTGAGAGGCTGGTGTAGTTGGTTTGATTGATTTGTTTATACATGTGGGTCTGTGTGCACAGTGGTGCCAACACTCTCACATCGTGAGAGCGGTGCCAAAATCTTTTGATTTGACATCGATGCGTATTATGTGGCATACTTTTGCGAAATATGGCATCGGCCACATAGTGGAAGGCAACAAATGCCCAAGCTCTTCACGTGCTCCTAGTTAAATGAGAGGAAACAGAGAGAGAGAGAGAGAGTATCACTAGCCAGCCAACCCTATCGTATGATCGAATGATATTGGTACCTCTTGATGACACGGCAATCTTATGCATCCAGCTGCTCTAATATGTTCTCTTCTTTTGCAGATAAAAAAAGACCCGAAAGTGAAAAATGTGTTGCACTATAACAATCTCATCGAATGCCTTGATCTTCATCTTACAGAAATTGATTTGGTCGACTACCGAGGCAGCACATCTGAGATTAAATTGGCCAGGTTCTTTGTTCTAGAGGCAAGTGTGCTCAAGGTAATGAGGTTTGGCGTTCTCTGCCGCAACAATGAATGGCGTGCTGATCACCGCAAGCGTCTAAGCCTAAATGACAAAGTCTCCGCAGAAGCTGAATTTGTTTTTGAAACATCAAGTGGCCAGAGACTCGAAAACTTATTTGCCCATTAGTGACTTGTCAGGGTGGTGGATTTTATTTTGTACGATAGTGCTGCATCCACCTAAAGTAACAAAAGTTCTTACGTAAACTTCCTAGTAATTCCCTCTTCGTAGGTGCAACATTACTCCTAACATTTGTAATATCAGTTTGAAACTTGTAATATTGTCGTGTCCTATTCCTGCGTTTTCAAAATCCTGTGAATCAAACAGGTCCTGTGTTGGTGATGATGTTGTGCCTCCCATCTTTCACCAATAGCCGTCGGATCTAGATCTGACGCATACAAACCAAGCTTCTCCATTTTTGCAAAAAGATGCCCGCACTTGTTCCCTATTTACAAACAACTCCTTGTCTCTCACAATCAGCCTTATCTCCTCCCCACCACATCTAGAAGGCCATGGAAAAATGTGGCGCGATGGCCGTTGCCGGAGCCATCCACCCCCAATCTTGGTGTTCCGTGCAATGCACGGGCATCTACACATGGGAAATTATGTCGAACAGGGCTAGTTGTAAGCAGGCTAGCTATACAGCCATGATGATAGTGACTGCAGACAGTGAGGCTGACTATGGTATGCCGAACACGGCGCCTATACTCAGGTGTCATCTCCGGCGCAGGGTCTTGTCACTTCACTATGAGGAGCAACACGTAATAATTTGACCAACGGGTAGTACAGTGGTAGTACTCCTACTACTACATTGGTAGTACTACTACTAGTGCTAGTAGCACCACCGTCTAGATTTAGGAGTACTACCACGTCCATCTGGGTTTTAGTATTTGACTAGCAATATCTAGTAATGCATGTCACAAAAAATGTACTACTCCCTCTGTAAATAAATACATGGTGTTTTATTCCTATCGGCGAGAGAACTTAATGTTTTTTTGCTAACTAGAGTACTAGTAGGATTACATGCAATGAACTAAACACTGCATGTCATGTTTGGTAGTCTCAAGTCATTGTAAGCATGCACGGCCCACATCTCTCATTGGTTGACATGTCACGAAATAAGAAACAAGGAGGGAGTTAATGCACCGTGGCTAAGTATTTTGGGATTATTTGGTTTTCGTAAGGTGACTTACACAACATTTTTGTTTACATGCATTAACATTTTATTAGTTAAATCAAAGGTCAAAACTTGGCGCAAAATGCAAAGGGGACCAATAAACCAGTAAACATCAAACTTCTCTCGTTTGGCCCCAACTAGAGGTCCGGTGAGATGACTATACTGCACTGGCACGGAGGAGGACGCAGTTTCATTGACTTACGTCAACTGCCTTTGGGTGAATGACACGTGGGCCCAGGGGGTGGCTGGCCCACCTATCATACAGCCAAAGGCAGGTGCAGTAGAGGGCCGAGGAGTAGTACAAAATCCTATGCACCTACGCACGCTAACTAAGGGCAAGAGTGATCACTCGAATCGCAAGATCAGTTGACTAGAAGCTAAGCTAGACCCATGGAGGCGATGAGCGCGAGCATCAACCGGCTGTGCCAGATGGTCCATGACGCCGGCCTGCGGCCCGGCACCGAGGAACGTCTCCAGGTAGTATTGCTTGAGGCCGCCAGGGCAAGGGGCCACTTGGACGACAGCTTCGTCTCCTCGTTCGATGAGGCCCTCGTCGGTTTCCTCGACAAGTTCACTGTCGGTGTCAAAACCGGCGGATCTCGGGTAGGGGGTCCCGAACTATGCGTCTAGGTCGGATTGTAACAGGAGACAGGGGACACGATGTTTTACTCAGGTTCGGGCCCTCTTGATGGAGGTAAAACCCTATGTCTTGCTTGATTAATATTGATGATATGTGTAGTACAAGAGTAGATCTACCACGAGATCAGAGAGGCTAAACCCTAGAAGCTAGCCTATGGTATGATTGTTCTTCGTCCTATGGACTAAAACTCTCCAGTTTATATAGACACCGGAGAGGGCTAGGGTTACATAGAGTCGGTTACAATGGTAGGAGATCTACATATCCGTATCGCCAAGCTTGCCTTCCACGCCAAGGAAAGTCCCTTCCGGACACGGGACGAAGTCTTCAATCTTGTATCTTCATACTCCAGGAGTCCGACCGAAGGTATAGTCTGGCCATCCGGACACCCCTTAATCCAGGACTCCCTCAGTAGCCCCTGAACCAGGCTTCAATGAAGACGAGTCCGGCGCGCAGATTGTCTTCGGCATTGCAAGGCGGGTTCCTCCTCCAAGTTCTTCATAGAAGATTTTGAAAACAAAGGTAGTGTCTGGCTCTGCAAAATAAGTTTCCACATATTGCCATAGAGAGAATAATATTTACACAAATCTAATCTACTGACATATTCCGTGGCGTGACATCACACCACTGCCAAGTCTTTATCCGAATCGTTTTATTGTTCTACCTCAGCGCGTTTAGCGAGGCGGTTTCCTTGGCACGTCTTGTTAAAGCAGAGATCGTGTCCCCTTATTCTGAGATTCTCATCAATACGGGCGTGGGTAACCCAACCGCGCCATTGACTACGGCGCTTGGGAGATAAGCGAGTTTTACCAGGCTGGTGGGGGCGCATAGTCGCGTCCGCCCATATAAGGGGATAAGGATCCACCTTTTCATCCATGCCTTCTTCCTTCTTTGCCTATCCATTTCCGCGCACTCGAGCTCCAGTGCCCAAGTCCGCACACCCACCTCAACCTTCTCCAGCCATGTCCGGAGCGGGAGGCAAGTGGATGGCCTCCTCCGTCACGGAGGGACACATCAAAAGACTGAGGAAGGCCGGATACTTGTCTAATGACATTGCGCACCGGCTTCCCGAAGAGGGGCAGCTCATCCCCACCCCTAGGCCCCATGAGAGGGTGGTGTTCCTCCCCCATTTCCTCCGTGGACTGGGCTTCCCTCTCCACCCATTTTTCCGGGGGCTCATGTTCTACTATGGCCTGGATTTCCACGATCTGGCCCTGAACTTTGTCCTCAATATCTCGGCGTTTATCATCGTGTGCGAGGCTTTCTTCTGCATCCGACCCCATTTCGGCCTATGGCTCAAGACTTTCAATGTCAAGCCGAAGGTGGTGCGCGGCACTCAGGCGGAATGCGGAGGCGCCATGGTGGGAAAGATGCCCAACGTCCTATGGCCCGAGGGCTCCTTCGTGGAGTCCCTAAAGGGGTGGCAATCGGGGTGGTTTTACATCACCGAGCCGCGCGACCCTGAATGGGCCGCAGCCCCCGAGTTCTGATCCGGACCCCCTACGCGGCTCACCTCCTGGAAAGAGACGGGCCTGTCGTGGGGTAAAGAAGGAGAGCTGACCGGACTCCAAACATGCGTCCAAACCCTGGTGGACAAGAATCTCAAACTTGTCAACTTAGTCCAGGTTATGCTCATCCACCGGATCCTCCTGTGTCAACAACGGGCTTTCAACCTGTGGGAGTTCGACCCGGTGCAGCACCGAACTCTAAGCAGGCTCTTAGACACAACGTACGAAGATGCCCGGAAGGTGCTTTTCAAGGGCGCCGAGGCCCCCGCATCCGTTCCCGAGGATCGCGGATTCAGCACGCAGCACGTCGCGCTCGTGCGGTAAGCTATTTTTACCTTTTACAGGGTCTTAGTTTTTCATAGTTTGACTCCATGCGGGATCTTAAGCTCCCTTACCTTTGACAGGATTGGCAGGAGACGTCCGGACAGATCAACTGTCCGGCTCCTTTACCCGAAGGCCCAGCGGACACTCGCTTGGCGAAGCTGCTGGTTCCAGCTCCCTATGTGGTGCCGGAGAAGAAGGCCAAGAAGAAGGCCACGGGGACTCGGAAGAGTGCCCGGCGCCTGGGGGTGTCGGATTCATCATTCGATGCCTCCAAGACGCACTCCTCCGGTGAAGATGAGGAGGAGGAAGAAGAGACCTCTCCCCCTCCAGCGGGGGGAGAGAAGAAAAGGAAGGCCGCCCCAACTGGGTAGGCCGAAGGGTCCAAGAAGGAGAAAACCCTTCCTCCGGACGGCTCCACCAACGCCGATGACGGCGAAGAGGAGCGGCCGCACAGGGCCAAGCCCCTGGCGAGATCGTAGGTGTCCGGATACTAGAGTGATTCATAGTATTCTTCCATTGCACAGCTTTTCCTTATGTCGAACATGTTTATGCAGTCCACCCAAAGACTGGCTCGACGTGTCGTCGAGCGGTTCCCTGGATTCGTCGGATGTGAATTCGCTTCCGACGGCTTCCTCCCCCCACCCTACGGACGGCGCCGAGGTGGCATCCCAACAGGTTCCAAGCCAGGAGGAGGTGGTCCTAGAGGCGCCGCAAGGCAACCTCCCGGACTCCAGGCGTAAAGGGGATAGAACCCCCAAGGGCTCCAAGTCCGGCCTTGAGCCGGACACCGCGCCGGAACCTTCAACGGTTCCGGACTCCGGTAGGCAGACTCCTTCCAAGAGGAGCAAGCCTACCGAGCTGGTGACCTCCGTCCAACCGGAGGCACCGGACAATTTGCTGGAGACGCTTAACGGCGCCTCCATCAACGAGGAGCACCGCACTATTATGAGTGTGGTGATCCAGAAGGTTCGGTCCGCCAAGAGTGGACTGACTGAAGCCTATGCCAGCCTTCTAACAGGCTTTGAGGTAAGTAAAGAATATGTAAAAATATTACCGCATAGACAGTAGCCCCTGATGCTCTGTTCGGCGTTCGGAAAGAAAAGCCGAATAAAGGATCTAATAATCGCAGGAGTCTAACATAATCAAGTCAATATGCATATGCAGGCTTCGCTGCTGGCCTCCGCCGCACTGACTGTGGAGGTGGATACGCTGAAGCAGAACCTCGCGCGGTCCAAGAACGAGCTCGGCCATGCCAAGAGGCAACTCGAGGAGAAGGAAGGTAAGTAATACCTTGCGCAATTATATAGAGAAGATGTGGTTGAAAAAGATGACAGGATCAACGTGCTATTACAGGGGCCATGGCCGAGGTGGCAACCCTTAAGCAAGCGCTGTCCAAGGCCGAAAACAGGGCGGCCGCGGAGCACACGGAGAGAGAGAAGCAGGAGGCGCTGGTGGAGGAGGTGCAGAAAGAGCTCCAGGCTCTCATGAAAAAACACGAGAGTTTGGAGCTTGACTCAAAGACGCAAGCGTCCGAGCTTGCGGCAGCCCTCAAAAGCGCGAAGTCTGCCAAGGCCGAAGCCCAGAAAGCCCTCAAAGAAATTGACGCGATGAAGAAGATAGCGGCGGTTAAGGCATTCATTATGCAAAGCAAGCACGTGAAAGTGAATTACTTGTTACTTACCTGAGTCCGGAGCTCTCCAGGAGCATTGGCATATTTTCCCCGCAGTGCGTCTGATGCCGCCGCCTACTACCGAGCCGAGGAGGGGAGCTCGATGGAGAAGGTGTTCTGGTCTCAGTATGCTGAGGCCAGACACCTGGTGCCTTTGAGCGACCAGCTGAAGCAGATGGTCGAGCTCCACAAGGTTGCCTAACAGGCCATAAAGGGCCTCATAGTTCGGTTGTGGCCTGGAGAGGCTCTGCCTGGGAGCTACTTCGGGCTGGTGAGGCGGCTGGTGGGTGCCTGTCCACGGCTTGAAGTAATCAAGCACTCCGTCTGCATCGAAAGTGCCCGTAGGGCGCTTGCCCGTGCTAAAGTGCACTGGGGCAAGATGGATGCGGAGAAGCTGGTGAAGGACGGGCTGCCGCCGGGCAAGGAGCATCGCGTCCCAGAAGCGTATTATGAGGGCGTCCTGAAGGGTGCCCGCCTTATAGCGGATGAATGCTCCAAAGATGTAATTTTTGAGTAAACTCGCATTTGTGATCATGTACGCTGAAAACTTGTTCATATGCGCTAAGTAACGCTTTTGAATTTAAAATATTACCTTCTGTGCGGCGTTTATCAAATTTGAGATATGGAGAGTCGTCGGCTTCTGCCCCCATGCCACGAGTGCTGGGGTGTTCGGGATAAACATGAGCGCTCTTTTTCCCATTCTTGGATCCTTCAAGGGAGGCGCTCAACACAATGAACAAGGAAATCGGACTATAATGCCTGAACACTCTCACTTAGCCATAGAATTCTATAATTTTAAATTTCGGCGAAGCCCCTAGTGTTCGGAAGACCGAGTTCGGGGCGCTATCCATGCCTAGGCCGGATAAAGCCGACTCCTCGCTCTAAGCGGCATAAGTCTTTAGGGACTCGAAAACCTCTCGAACAGCGACCAGCTCTCGCCTCATCATGACGGTCAGTTTTAGCTTTCTCTACTGAGGTGCTTAGCCCAGCTCAACTGGGGCACAATCGCAGTAGTTCTCCTAGTGCTACCTTAGCCGATATAACGGAACGTAAGGTACCAAAACATAGGAGCCGGGCAAACCCAACATTTGACCCAAGACATGATTCGGAGCCGATGCATATAATGCTATAAGTTCGGGGTGCCGCACTTGTGAAAGTGTTCGGACTTCTCACACCATGTTGTGGGGTACTTAAGCCCTTGGCGTATTGGCCGTACCAAAGTGTACGGGTACAACATGTCATTAATGAACATATATTCGTAAAAAGAGGTAATGCAAGAATAGACGGAAGCTATGCATTGTTTATTTAAAAAAGCTGCGATCAAAGCAGAACGATACAAATAGTGCGATAAGCAAAAGATGGGACTATCAAATATGTCCTTTCCAGAGGCGAGCTGTCGAATGTTATGCGAAACAGGTATATTGCTCGTTATAGAGACCACCTTAGAGTTCCGTAGTGCGGCGTAGCTTTCTGCTTCCCTGGTTGTATCGTTTGTGCGGCAATTGTACTGCCGGACAAGCCTTCCGAAGAATGTAGTCCTGAAAATAAGAGAAAATTTAAGAAATCGGCAGCCCCTAGTGCGGTTTAAGCCGCGTTTCGGGCGTGCCGTGATGGTGCCCCTCCCCCTGTGCCCATGGTATTTCTAGAGCGTAGTTATGTACGCGCAACACTGGTTTCGCAAGTTCGCGAGGGCTGGGGTTGGGGCCGCATTGCTACGCTTGCTCGGAACATGCCCGGCCATATGCTCCTCCGTTTGGAGAGAGCATTCGGTGTTTCCATTGACCGTGATAGCCGCCTCGAGGGCCTGGCATCTTGAGCTTGAGGTATGCGTAGTGCGGCACCACATTGAACTTGGCAAATGCGGTTCGCCCGAGCAGTGTGTGATAGCCACTGCGAAATGGGACTATGTCGAAGATTAACTCCTCGCTTTGGAAATTATCCGGAGATCCGAAGACCACTTCAAGTGTAACTGAGCCTGTACAATTGGCTTCTACACCTGGTATGACGCCTTTAAAGGTCGTTCTGGTGGGTTTAATCCTCGAGGGATCGATGCCCATTTTCCGCACTGTATCCTAACAAAGCAGGTTCAGGCTGCTGTCGCCATCCATAAGGACTCTAGTGAGGTGAAATCCGTCAATAATTGGGTCTAGAACCAATGCGGCGAATCCGCCATGATGGATGCTAGTGGGGCGGTCCCTTCGATCAAAAGTGATCGGGAAGGGAGACCATGGGTTGAACTTTGGGGCGACTGGCTCCATCGCGTATACGTCCCTTAGCACACGCTTCCGCTCCCTCTTGGGGACGTGGGTTGCGTATATCATGTTCACCGTCCGCACTTGTGGGGGAAAACCTTTCTGTCCACTGTTGTTCGGCGGCCGGGGCTCCTCCTCATCATCACTATGCAGCCCCTTGTCTCTGCTTTCGGCATTTAACTTGCCTGCCTGCTTGACTACCCAATAATCCCTGTTGGTGTGATTGGCTGGTTTTTCGGGGGTGCCATGTATCTAGCATGAGCGGTCGAGTATTTGGTCCAAACTGGACGGGCCCGGAGTGTTTCTTTTGAATGGCTTTTTCCGCTGACCGGGTTTAGAGCCTTTCAATCCGGCATTAATTGCCGTATCCTCAGTATTGTCACCGTTAATGCGGCGCTTTTGCTTGTTGTGACGCGACCTGCCACTGCTGTCCTTGGTATCCGAATTACCAGGGCTCTTGGTCATGTTATTGCTGCGAGCTAGCTAGCTGTCTTCTCCTGCGCAAAAGCGGGTCATAAGTGTCGTGAGGGCTGCCATAGATTTCGGCTTTTCCTGTCCTAGGTGCCGTGCAAGCCACTCGTCGCGGATGTTATGCTTGAAGGCTGCTAGGGCCTCTGCGTCCAGACAGTCGACGATTTGATTTTTCTTGGTTAGGAACCATGTCCAGAATTGTCTGGCTGATTCCTCTGGCTGCTGAATTATGTGTCTTAGGTCATCGGCGTCTGGTGGTCGCACATAAGTGCCCTGGAAATTGTCGAGGAATGCGGCTTCCAGGTCCTCCCAACAACCAATTGATTTTGCTAGCAAGCTGTTAAGCCAATACCGAGCTGGTCCTTTAAGCTTGAGTGGGAGGTATTTGATGGCGTGTAGGTCATCATCGCGGGCCATGTGGATATGAAGGAGATAGTCCTCGATCCATACCGCAGGATCTGTTGTGCCATCGTATGATTCGATGTTCACGGGTTTGAAACCCTCGGGGATTTGATGATCCAGTACTTCATCTGTGAAGCATAGTGGGTGTGCGGCGCCTCTGTATTGGGCTACATCACGACGCAGCTCAAACAAACTTTGTCTACTGTGTTTGGCCCGACCGGATTTACTGTATCCGGCGTGACGAGTACCATCTCGTGCCGTGGGGCGCCCACGTGATCCGTAGATCAATCTTGTTTGCCTTGCCTTATCCTCCAATATATCTCGCAGGTCTGTCGCATTTTCCCATGCCTTGGTATTTTTTGAGCGGCGCCGGGGTGCGGCTTGAGTGGAGGGCCGAGAGGCCTCTCTGTCGCGGCCACGGGGTGGCCGGTCGGCCGCATCATGCGCTGGTGATGTAGGTTTAGGTGCTTCCTCCTCTAATTGGGGTAGCAACCTGCGCTTTGGGTAGCTCTTGGAGGGGCGTTCGAGTTCGTACTCTTTGGCCCCAAGGACTTCATTCCATCTGTCGGCTAGCAAATCTTGATCAGCTCTAAGTTGTTGCTGTTTTTTCTTGAGGCTACTCGCCATGGCCATAAGCCTGCGTTTGAAACGCTCTTGTTCGACGGGATCCTCCGGCACGACAAATTTGTCGTCGTCGAGGCTTGCCTCGTCTTCGGAGGGAGGCATATAATTATCGTCCTCGACCTCTCTGTCTGCCACTCTCTCATGAGGGATGGCTTCTCTATCCTCCTGTGCTGAATCTTGCTGGAGGTGGTTGTCTTCAGCACTGTCCGGGGTGTTATTATCCCCCGTGCCAGAATCACCGTTTTTGTTTTGGCGGGATTTAGAGCGGCGCCGCTGACGCCGACGCTTAGGCTGCTTCTTGGAGGGGTCATCCTCCACCGTTCCATCGCCATTGCCTTCTTTTGGGGTGTCCACCATGTATATATCATACGACAAGGTGGCTTTCCAGTGCCCTATAGGCGCTGGTTCTTGATCGTCTCCTGCATCGGCGTCCGTACCGTCGATGTCTTCGGAGTCGAAGTCGAGCATGTCGGTTAAATCATCGACAGTGGCTACGAAGTGGGTGGTGGGTGGGCTTTAAATTTCTTCATCATCCGCATCCCAACCTTGCCGACCATAGTCCGGCCAGGCTCTCCTGACAAAGAGAGAGACTTTAGTGAATTTAGAATATCGCCGAAGGGCGAGTGCCGAAAGATGTCTGCGGCGGTGAACTCCATGATCGGCGCCCAATCGGGTTCGATCGGTCGGGGCGTAGAGGGCTCGGAGTCCGGAGAGGAGTCCGGCTCCTTGGAGTCACGGGCTTCGCAGAGAATAGGGCTGGTGTTCAGCTCGATCGCCGTAGAGATTGTAGCCCCCGAGGCGGTGTCTAACCACCCATCCTCGGTTGGTGTGATCGACTCCGAGCTAGGGGTTGGAGCGGACACGGGTGCGGCCTCTAGGGCACTGTTCGGCGGCAGAGCTAAATCATGCCCATCGTGACAGTGCGGCGCGCTTGGCTGTGGCTCGAATCCGTCGAAGATCAAGTCTCCGCGGATGTCGGCCGTGTAGTTCAAACTTCCAAATCTGACCTGATGGCCAGGGGCGTAGCTTTCGATCTGCTCCAGATGACCAAGCGAATTGGCCCGCAGTGCAAAGCTGCCGAATAGGAAGATCTGTCCGGGGAGAAAAGTCTCACCCTGGATCGCATCGCTATTGATGATCGGACAAGCCATCGGGCCTAAAAGTGACGACACAGAGGAACTCTCAATGAAAGCACCAATGTCGGTAACAAAACCGGCGGATCTCGGGTAGGGGGTCCCGAACGGTGCGTCTAGGTCGGATGGTAACAGGAGGCGGGGGACACGATGTTTTACCCAGGTTCGGGCCCTCTTGATGGAGGTAAAACCCTACGTCCTGCTTGATTAATATTGATGATATGGGTAGTACAAGAGTAGATCTACCATGAGATCAGAGAGGCTAAACCCTAGAAGCTAGCCTATGGTATGATTGTTCTTCGTCCTACGGACTAAAACTCTCCGGTTTATATAGACACCGGAGAGGGCTAGGGTTACACAGAGTCGGTTACAATGGTAGGAGATCTACATATCCGTATCGCCAAGCTTGCCTTCCACGCCAAGGAAAGTCCCTTCCGGACACGGGACGAAGTCTTCAATCTTGTATCTTCGTAGTCCAGGAGTCCGGCCGAAGGTATAGTCCGGCCATCCGGACACCCCCTAATCCAGGACTCCCTCATTCACCGTCATCAAGAAGCTTGCGGACGACTTTGACGTAAGCCTCCAGCCAACGTGCCCAGGCTCTGCGATGCCCGCCACCCTCAACGGCGACTACGGTGACAACCTCTTCGACGCACTGGTGGCCCTGCGACTGCCTGCCGTCGCACCGAAGAATGTCCACCTCGAGGTCGCGCTCGCCGCGCAGCGTCTGGCGCAGCAAGACACCATCAACATAATCACCCACGTCTACACGCAAATCATCCACAAGGACTACTACATGCAAGAGGAGGACGATAGGACGCTGGCCTTCTTGGACCGCAGGGCAACCTTGGACGGCACTGTTCAGAAGCACGTTGAGCTCGCCGCCAACGTCGCTGCTCCTCGCACGTCGGTTAGTGACTCGGCGCACTAGGGCGTGAGGATGTCGTTGATGGATCCGTATGTATTTTTATCTTTCCGTCAAATCCATGTAGTAGTATATGATACTACAGTAATTATCTTACCTTTCGCATCAACTTCATAATTTTCGTACGTACTCCATGCATGAACGGTGCCAGAACCAAACTTCTCATTACTCTAGGCAAAATCATTATTTTCTATCTATCGGTCATGCCATGGAGCAGAACCAAAATTTACAAGTTACGAGTTCAAAAGGAAAAGCCTTCCGTGTTCGCGTCGCACCCCCACACGCTTGGTCCGGCACGCCGCTCAAGCGGGAATGCATGCGGTGTTGCATTTTCACTTACAAGTGGGACCGCAGTTGAGCAAACCGACTATCGGCAAACCCCCACCCCGCCCACCACGTGATGGCTAAGAAAACAGGAGGGAGAAGAGATGGCTATAGCATGGACTCCAAGAAAATTGGTGTCAGATGGGACTCATGTGGGTGGCGTGTGACGTACTGCTAGATGTAATGCTAGTTATGGCCCATGCCACCCCACTATATCGAGCCTATATCGAGGTACGTAGAACAAATTTCCTGCAGTCCATGCTCAGCCCTTCTCTATCTCTCTTCTCAGCCAGCCAGCGGACGCACGGAGCCCATCGTCTGTTTGCTCACATGCGGCCCCACATGTCAGTGAAAACGCAAGAGGACCCACTGAACCTGCACATCTTTCACCTCGACGTGATAGTGATGAAAAACAAATCCAATAAAGATCTTCGGTGGCCACTTTTGGAGTTACTCAAGAGTAGTAAGATTATATTTACAGTTTAACCCAAGATGCACATCTCGTGGCTTCAACTACCACTCTATTTTCTTTCATGACACGACCTGGATGCTGGATGTCCCATGTGTCGGCAAAAGGAGGAAGAACCTGACCAAATCTTCGGTTGTGCTCTCGGATTAGACTAGTTGTGCTAACTTAAAATTTTTATTGTGTACTCCATCCGTTCCAAAATACTTGACTTCCATTTGTCCAAAAATGGATGTACCTATATACTAAAACATGTCTAGATACATATATATTTTGACAAATAGAAGGCATGTATTGTGCAACGGAGGGAGTAGAATGGATGCAAGTTTTTGTATTGGGAAGAAGAGTACATCCATATATTGATAGATCACAATTTAGTAGATGTTCTATCACTTTTAGCTAGCACAGAGGCTAGAGATGAGATTAGTGCACTTGTTGATACTCCTACTAGAATAGAGGCTAGACATGAGACTAGATGCGAGGAAGCAATGTCTACTTCTTTACACTCAAAGAAGAAAGAAGCACGCAAGATCGAGCCTCCGTAGATTAACAATCAATGCATCGAGAAGGCACTAATCCAACTTACATGAGTAGTAAAATGTATTCTTGTGGTTCTTGTTTTCTTTGGTCTTGCTTTTCTAGTCAAAATTATAGTTGGAGTTTGTGCAAAACGGGCGTTTGTTTGGGGTCGTGCGTTGGAGTTGGCCTTACAAGTGGGACCGCAGTTAAGGAAACCGACTATCGGCAAACCCCCACCTCGCTTGCCGCGCGATGGCTGAAGTTAGAGAAATGACGAGGTTGAAGAGATTGCTCTAGCACGGACTCCAAGAAATAATATGGTGTCAGATGGATGTCGTGGTGGTGGCGTGTGCCGTACTTCTGGACTTGAATGCTTGTTCTGGCCCATGCCACCCTACCACTCCTACTAATTACTCCTACTATATAGTACTAGTATCGAGGATTCGAGGTGCTGGTTACGTACAGCGAACACATTAACATATGGCTACAGTAAAAACACCCGCCCGACGCGCGAAGCATGTGAAGCTAGTACAAATAGTGTACTACTATTGTTGATTGGCCTCGTCCGATAACCTGTTGCAATGCACGTACAATTATGTATTCAGAAAATATTTTTTTGCCTCGTCGCACCACTCACTTAGAGAAGCGACTCGAAAGCCATTCATAAATTTAGTAAGTTTATCACAGGCATATCATTTTATTACATACAACAGGTCATCAACCCACATGGACAACAAGGATACATTATAAACACTAAAGTTTTCACCACACAACAAATAACAAGCAATGAAATAACTTCAACTCAACCATTCCTCTGCGTTGGAAACGCTTGCTTTGAACCACACGTGATTCTCTGGGACGAGCCATCCATTGTCGATCTGGAGACCAATGCAGGACTGATCATCCAGGTTGAAGCGGCCTACTATATCAGTACCAGGGTAGGGAACCACCCAAATGTCCAAGGTATAGACACAATTGCTTCTCATAAATGGTACTAGTAACATTGTGCCAACAGCAGTTGGATTGCCTTTCACCATCATCGGATAGTTTTGTCCAAGGAAGAGCGAGTTTTCTCCAAGACTATCAATTCTGTACCAAGGAGAAGGAGTTGGCGCTAGCACACTAGTATCCATCCCGAATACCATGCAACGGGTGTTGGAATAGGTCCGGAGAGTGCGACCATGGGAGACTACACCTGCTTCCTTAGCAGTAACATCATCACTGGGCTATATACACACAAGAAGAGGTGATCCATCGGAATTAGTTGCCAGGCGCCACAGAGTATATGGGCGTTGCTCGTCCTCATGCCCGTGATCATCACCATCGTCATCTCCTCCTTGGTTATAAATATTTTCAAGTACAGGTGGTGGGATGTTCACAGGACCTTGGAAACACAAGAAGAAGGTTAATTAGTAAAGGGAAACATGCTAACCTGCATGACTGTGGATGAAACAATTATAATTACGGTGGAAGACAAACGTACCAAAACTGCGAGGATCCCATGCAAAAACAGTGCCACGAGTGGTGGCAGCAAACACAAGGCCCTCGTATTGAATTGCATCACAGTACTCATCCGTGAATAGAAAATGACTTTTGAGCAATATCCATCAAGTCAAACCACCAAGGACGGCAACAAGCTTGTCGAAGATAGCAACAACTTCATAGTTGTTGTAATTCCAAGAGCGGTTGGGGACTTGACAAATTGCTATCTTCCGTAGAAGACAGTCACCATGATCGTATTTGAACGTGCGTACAATACCGGTGTGCTCAACCTCTGGGCAGTCTGCTGGGATTTTTGGAAGTGGAACCCGGTCACGAGTGTACACATTCACAAGTTCCCACTCGTAGTTGGACCCAATGTAAACAACCCAATCTCCATTTGCACCCTCCCAAGCCTTGCCCTCAAGCGATGGCATCTTAACATCATACGTATCATTATCAAGCGGCATCAACTTGCACAGGGCGAGGCCTCCGTCGTGCCGGCTCCAGTCATAAGGGTCACGACGAAGAAGATAGGGGAGATCAAACCGCTCCTTGACTCTTGGGTTCCTTGTAATGATGTTATTAGTTGAGTTGAGAATGGGCTTGAACGAACCTGCCATGCTAGCCGAGGTGATGACGTCGCACCGATCAATGAGTTACTCCACTACGTCATCTTTAAGATCGGGGCAAGAATAACAGGGTCGTTTCCGGCTTGTTCCCTCCATGGAGAAGACGATCGAACAATGGCAGAAGAAAGGGTGAAGGGCTGAAGGAAAATGGAGGAGGGAGAGGAAGAGCGTGTGATAGCAATTCCAAATCGAGAGGGAAAGGTGAAGAGTCGGTGGACGGTTGCGAGTTTGCCACGGTTCACGAAGAGGTGCCCCGGCCTACACGCCCGTTTGGAAATACTCCTACTACTCGCCATCGTCTCACTGATATGTTGGAATGGGACCACATGTCAACGAAACATGGTGTGTAATTTCTCGTGCAAAATGCGATCTGGCCGCGTTGGCCTGAGGTGCCGCATTAGTTATCGACCTTTATTTTTTTAATGGCGTGCCGATTAGTTTTGAAGAACGACTAACTGGTACTGTACGCAGAGAAAATATAAACTACTCTACCACTACTCCACCTCCAGTACTAGTAGTATAAAAAAGATATATAGGCTGGAGCTTCAGCACTTTCTTGCTAAGGGCTGCCCACTTGCTTCTCACACCACCACCCTCTCTCCAGATCTAAAAAAGACGGCCCCTCTCTCCCTCCTCACCGGTGGTCACAGATCCGCCAGGGAAGAAAAGGATGTGCAGCGTTGACGCACTCGTCGTCGGCAAGCGAGGTCACGCACTGACGGCAAGGTCATCCTCTCAGATCTAGCGCCCGCGCGGGATGGCCTCCGTCCCCAAGCTCGCTGCCGTAGTGTGTATGGAGAACGACGACCACGAGCGAAGCCACTTCCCGCCGACCCTCAGGTATGCTACCTCTTTTCGAACCATAACCTTGTTCTATTGCCCCATCTGCCACGTCGTTGCATGTGGATCTTTTTCCACTCCACCATCTTCCCAATTTGCTATCCTCTGCTCTGCTGGCCACGCAGAGGAAAACCATAATTTGCACTACTAAAGGAAACCCTACTTCATGCAGACTAATCCATGTCTGGGTTGAATAAGGAAAGGAAGGGAGACTGTACTGTCCAAGAGAGTAGGCATCGAACCCGCATCTCGGTTGAAAAGGGGAAAATCAGTAGCTAAGGAATGAGTCTCATGTCTCTTGGTTGAAGAAGGGTAGAAAGGCATGAAAACGGAATAGAGAATGACTAGGTCGATCGGTTTGTTGTCCTCGCATAGGAAAAAGGTGGCTAACGAGAACAAAAATGGGACGTAATCCACATATGCTGCCTAGATATTTGTTGCTCTGGGCAACCATACCTCGCTCACCACTCTGCATCCGTGGAGGTACATCGTACTAGTGCGCCCACTGTTCGAATGGGCCTCCCATGCTCTTATTGCCACTTTTTTGCTGTTAGTATAATGCCAGCAGTCAAGTCAAGCAATGCTACTGCTAAAGTGATGCCACATTTAACTAATGCTGCTCTCAGTCTAATGCCACCGATAAATTAAGCAATGCCATTTAATGTCACTGGATTATTTTAGGGTTAGTTGTTGATTATGGATGTATTAAAGATTTTTCAGCTAAGGCATTCTAATGCTGTTGCACAGCCAGTATACCAACGATGGAACTTGTTACTACCTTCAGATTTTTGCACTGTTAATGCTTATAGATTACATACCTCACTTTCATGAGATAAGTTAATTTTTTTGTACAGTGTCACCAAAATGCCAAGGTGCTGATGTCATTTTATTTTGGTTAAACTGCACAGACAATTATGAAGACAACAGGAAAGGTCAAGAGTGGGCACCTCCTCCTCTGGCTGTTCTCTTGATTCGTTCGATCAAGTTTTTATGTTTGATCGATTATCAAGATTGGGATAGCAATTTTTAAGGTCCCCGCGAGTTCAAAATGATATTTACCTTGGAGGTACATGGTTTGCAAATTTTTTATACTATCATTAGTTAATAATGCTAGTTACCTTCAGACTTTTGTATTTGGTTTAATGCTCATGCACAACTAGTATACCAATGCTGAAACTTGTTACCTTTACATTTTGTATTGTTAATTCTTATAGAAACCTTCCAGTGCTAGAGTTTATTGAAATCTGTTCAGTAAAACCATTGTACTGTACCCTGTAATAAACTAACTACTCTAGTATTGCACTAGCCACTGGATTAGTGTATATTTGTAGTATTCGAATGGTGTTGCATTAGCGTATGGACATAAATAAAGTGTGGCAAGCTTTCCCAGATATGTGCTCAAGAAAACTACTACCTATTTTTCTAAATACTAGACGTTTGGGTACTTTAAATTATACTGCGAAAACGTCTTATATTAAGGAACAAAGGGTGTAGAGTTCACTCAAATTATGCCGGTAAAGCTAGTCACACCTTTGTTAAAATTAATGTTCATTATGTTATCGGAGGAGGTCTGTATGTTTGTCTCTAATGCCTGTCGACTACATACCTGACATCATGAATTGTTAAGGCGGTGATGGCATTTTATTTTAGTAGAACTGCACAAAATTTGCTTAAAAGAAGAGGAAAGGTCAGGAATGGCTCAGTTTTTCAGAAAAAACTATGTATGCCTTCCTGACATCAGCCGCTGTTGCTTTATTTATTCCTTCAAACAGGTGGTTAGAAACAGTCTTGCTACCTTTTCCCATTAAGAAATTGGAATGCTTATATTTGTGAGTCTATGCTTCAACTAGTGCCACTTTTAGAGTAATCACACTTTCAATATCTATGCAAACAGGGATGGTCAATTTTAGTGGAACTGCACAAAAAGTCCAACTGGTTTAACATTAGGAGCATGTTTTTTCCAAACCTTTATATCCAATTGGTGGCACTATGAGCTGTTCATTACGAAGGTACATGGTTTGCTACTATCTTGCTACTCTTTTTGTACTGTCATTAGATAGTAATACTAGTGGTTTGCATGTGAATTTATTGGCAGGGTGGACCTACATTGGAGGTGCAGGACAGGATTCAATGATTGGATGCTCAATTTCGGTTGTATCGATTTCACCTATTCCATCACTGCGAACATGGATACCCTTGGTCTGATGAAGAATAGGCGCTATTTCTGCTCTGAACCAGCAAATCAATTCAGTATGAAATTGTCCAGGGAAAAACATAACTGTATCAGATTATCCAGTGCAGAACATGACAGATGCTAAGCGGAAGAGACATGTTTAAAACGAAAATAAAAGGTGCGGTATATGTTTGCTAGCTGCTTGATATTTGTGTAGATAGAGATGTCTATCCTTTGCTATTTGGCAGACAAACAAAGTGTCCGCAATTTTGGTTGAACTGCACAAGAGAATAGTATAGTCACTGCATGCAGTGCCATTTGAAAATAGACACAGAAAGATTGGATAGTCACTTCATGGACTGCAGAAAAGTAGTACTGTACTATTTATTGGCCAACACTAGGTGCTTCATTGCTTTGGTATGATTATACAGTGGGCATCATTTTGCCTAAGTTAAAGTTTGTATTCCGAAAATAGTCTCGCGATGTGATCGAGAGAAGATCAAATCATATTGCAGTGGATGTTCCTCCATCATGTGTGGTTCATTCTCATGGTTCCAGTTGTTGGTGAAACCACTTATGTTTGCAAGAGGAATTGTAGACTTCACAAACAAATTTGTCTTTTAGTCTGTACTGAATGTTGGCCAAGAGAAGCATCCATGTTAGTAGGAAGAACATATGTTTTTTCTAGATCTTTGTTTTTGGAGCTACATATTTGTATATGATATGTGAATCATTGAGATGCATTAACATGTTGATCTTATGTATGGGAATCGTACTAGTTAGTTTTAGTTGCCATGCAAGATCCGAAGTGGCTGATCTTTGCATTTGGAGCTACATATTTGTATATGATCTGTGAATCATTGAGATGCATTAACACTTACTTATTTCTGTTCGCTCAGTGTTTACAAGTTACTGATCGATCACTAGCTAGCCTACAAGTGCGCTCCTGGTAGTTTTATTTGCGACACAAGATGCGAAGTGGCAGTTTTTTGAATAAAAATGCCTACCTCTGAAGAAACTGACAAGCTACACTATCGATCCTACCCGAATAAAAATGCCTACCTCTGAAGAAACTGACAAGCTACACTATCGATCCTACACGGATAAATAGCGGATCACGCACGTACTACCTCATTTCCGGTTTGCAGGGCTCAATTCAAGAAACGACCTACTCGATCCTACACGAATAAATAGCGGATCACGCATGTACTAGTACCTCCTTTCCGGTTTGCATGGCTTAATTCAAACCTCTCACCAACCAAGGTACTCCCTCCGTCCGGGTTTATTAGTCCCGTGAGCAAAGCAGCAAGACCAAGGCATGGCAATAATTGACGGCATGCAGAAGTTTAAGCCTAATTAATTCCAGCGACTTATGTGCCTGCATGCATGCCCTCGGCTGCGACTCGTTGCATGCTGCTTCGCGTACTGCCTGCGAGCGATTCTGAGTTCCTGCATGCAGCTGGCCGTAATTAAGGCAGCTAACTGATGCGAAAAAAGATACGCTTTAATTGTTGCGGGCTTTTTAAATCCGTGGAATCATTATTGACAAGGAGGGAGATGGTTTGAGTGCACTCATTTGACCGCCATCCCGGTGTGTGACCCAGACGGGACAGGACGGCACAGTCATAATTTCAGTTTCTCTAGTTTTCCACGGCAAGCTGGCGCGCTAAGCCATTATGCATTGAATTGCGATGACCGTCGCGCTACCTTCCGCCTATAAGTACTGCTTCCCGGCCTTCTCCGGTGCCACCGTGACCCAACTCGCCATATCCTCATAAGCCCCCACCGGCCCGACGTCGCTCGCCACGTCCGCCATGCCCCCGCCCATCCGCGGTAGGCGACGCCGGAGGCGGTCACCGCCGGAACTAGTGTTCGGGTTTTCACTGGAAGGCAGACGGAGGGAGGAGGCATTCTATCTGTCTCTAGATGGCAATGCGGAGATCGAGGAGTTGTTGGAGCACGACCACACGGCGGAGGAGCATGAGTTGTTGGAGCGCGACCGCCTGGCGGAGGAGCAGCATATCGCCGATGTGCACCACCAGCGGGACATGGAGCAGCAGCGCACCGACGCTCTGAGTCGTGAGCAGAGCGCCCGCAACTGGCGCGACTATGTGGAGGTCGGCGCCCGGCAAATAGCCCTGGAGGCTGTCGGGCATGCACGCGTTCGTGATGCTGATTTTTACTACCAGCTCGTCAAGTGGGTTTCCCGCTTGGAAGCCGAAGCTTCGGTGGACCACGCCGGCATGGAAAGGGCCAATGTGTGTGAGCAACACGCCCTATCGCACCTCTTGCAAGTCCGAGGCGAGGCACACGACGCCGGTGCCGGCATTTAGCGTGTACCACAGATGGCGGCCGACATTGTCTAGTTAGCTAAGAGTAAGTTAGTACTTGTACGCTACTAGATTATTAGTGGGAGTAGACAGTTAACTTGGCTATGATGGTTCTCAACGTGGAAGTTCAGTACTCTATATATGGATCAGACCTGTTACTTTGCTCTGAATGTTGAACTTTCCGTTTGAACGTATGGAATGGGCTGTTATTTTTTTTAAATGAGTTGTATTTGTCCTCCACGGGTTTAGAGGCTGGCTTGTGGGCCTAGCAAGTTGACGCGTACACAATGAGGAGATGATTGTACGTGGAGAGGATGACAATAGGGACCCGCCAAGGTCATGGCAGTACGCAAGCAAGTGCCTCCTTATTTCAAGCCAATAAAAAATGGCTCCTCCTAGTGGATTTCTGACATCTGGGTCTCATGCCATTGTCAACATAGTTAATAAACGAGAGAATTGCACAACGAGCGGCTGACACCAGGGACCCAATAGCTCGCCCAGTTATTTTTGTTTTGGGTTAATTTGATAAATGCCACTCCAAATCTGGTGTATCCGAGAAATGCCACTGCAATTTCCAAACTTTGAAAAATGCCATTTCATGCCATTTCTAGTGGCATTTTTCGAAGTCTGGAGTGGCGTTTTTCAAAAATTGCAAACTGCAGTGGCGTTTTTCAAAGTTTGCAAAAATTGCAGTGGCATTTTTAAAAGTTTGGAAATTGCAGTGGCATTTTTATGAATCGCCATAATTGGAGTGGCATTTATCTAATTTGTTTCTGAGACGGAAGCAGGGTGTCAACTGGGCTATGCGGGACACTCTGGCCTGTCTAGACAGCCTTTTCTTTTATGTTTACCACAGACCAGCCCAGTAGTTTTTTTGTTTCTGAAAATGGCTAGCCCAGATTTTTTATGATTTGTCAAGTAAGTCGCTTTATCAGGCCTGTTGGGCTGCAAATCTTTCAAGACGAGGAGAGCTTCATTCGGCTGGCCGAGAAAATGGCCTATCAGTAATGAGAAATGGGCTGTACATTTTTAAAACACATCAAACCGAAAATTAGTTTCAAATATCTTTTTTTCATTTCGAGATTTTAAATTGCATTGATTTTTATGCGTGGACAATTTATTGGATTTTATATTGATATACATTTATTTTTAAAAGCAGTCTAAATGTGAATCGAAATTTCGGGATTAAAAACAGTTTAGACCGCACCGACATATGAAAAATTTCGTATAATGTTTTAACCATGGCCACAATATGGGATGTAATGCTAACAAGAAGAATATGGGCTCCAAAAAACCCGTAAGAATTAGCAAATGGGTTGTAAATTATTTGAAATAATGGAAGATGGGCTGTATGCTGTTTCCACAGATTTGAGGCTTTCTATAGATGGCATGTATACTGTTGGATGTCCATCCAACGGCCGTCGTGCTTCTTCAATCTCTGCTCTTCCTGCTCCAGCCGCTCAAACAAGCGCGGGCGGGACTACCTGCTCCCTCCTCCCCGCGGCCAGCTGTGCTGCCGCGCAGGCCTCACCGCCCCACCGTACTCGCATTGCTAGCCTAGCCATCCCTCTACTCACCCACACCTGCTGTTATTCTCCGGCAACGGCAGACGAACCAGTAAACCCTCATACAGTCGTACCCCCCTCCACGTGGGAAACAAAAACAACTGCCGAGTCTTACCTGCCTTCATGTCGTTCCCTTCCTAGGCCTCGCCGTCGTCCACCGCCCTAGTGCTCTCGGCGTGGCATGGTCAACGTGGTCAACGACCGACATGCATCTGAAGTGGACTGTACGTGGAGAGGCTCATAGCTGGGTCCACGGCCGCATGCAAGGAAATGCCTCCTTATTACGCGCAAAATAATGATTCCTCCCCCTGACATCTGGGACCCACCGAAAGGGCCTATGTATTTCACGAAAAAAACGTTACCGCCGCTGACAGCTCGGACCCACCAGCTATATCTTCGCACGCAAGGAAGTGCCTCCTTATTACGCACAAAAAAATGAATACTCCCCCTGCTAGCTGGGACCCAGTATAGTGGGCCTACTAAGTTGACGGGGACGAAGGGCTTTGTCAACTTAGTCAATATGCACGATTCTAGCTCGACTAACCGTACGATGTCCATCCAACTGCCGTAGTGCTTCTTCAACCTCTGGTCTTCTTGCTCCAGCCGCCCAAAGCAGTGCCGGTCGCGTCGCCTGCTCCTGCCTCCCATGGCCGGCTGTGCTGCCGCGGAGGCCTCACCGCCCCCATACTACTCCCACCGCTAGCCAGGCCATCCCTCCACTCCACTCACCCACACCCCCTGTTATTCTGCGGCGACGGCGGCGCAGCCGAACCAGTGAACCCTCGTACTCCTCTCTGCGTGGGCATCCACTGTCGCGTCTTCCCCGGCTCCGCGTTGTCCCCTTCCTAGGCCTCGCCGTCGTCCACCGCCGTGGTGCTCTCGGCGCGGTGTGGTCAATGTGGTCAACGACCGAATTCCATCGGAAGAATACTGTACGTGGAGAGGCTGACAGCTGGGTCCACGGCAGCCACAAGGAAGTGCCTCCTTATTACGTGAAAAATAATTATTCCTCCACCTGACAGCAGGGACCCACCGGACGCCCACCAGTATTTCGTGAAAAAAACGTTTGCCCCTGACTACTGGGACCCACCTGATGAGCCATCGTATTTCATGAAAAAAACGTTCCCCCTGCTGTCAGCTCGGACCCACCGGAAGTGCCTCCTTATTACGCACAAAAAAAATGAATACCCCCTGCTAGCTGGGACCCACCTTGGTGGGAGGCTTACTTGTGGGCCTACTAAGTTGACGGGGACAGAGGGCTTTGTCAACTTAGTCAATATAAACGATTCTAGCTCTAGTGACCGTACAATGTCCATCCAACAGCCGTAGTGCTTCTTCAACCTCTGGTCTTCTTGCTCCAGCCGCCCAAAGCAGCGCCGGTCGTGCCGCATGCTCCTGCCTCCCATGGCCGAATGTGCTGCCGCGAAGGCCTCACCGCCCCCTACTATTCCCACCGCTGGCCAGGCCCTATGGCGACGGCAGCCTCACACCGCAGCCGAACCAGTGAACCCTCGTACTCCTCTCCGTGCGGTCTTCCACTGCCGCATCTACCTCGGCTCCGCGTCGTCCCCTTCCTAGGCCTTGCCGTCATCCACCGCCCTGGTACTCTCGGCGCGGCGTGGTCAACATGGTCAAGGAACGACTTCCATCAGACATGGACTGTACGTGGAGAGGCTGATAGCTGGGTCCACGGCCGCAGCAAGGAAGTGCCTCCTTATTATGCGGAAAATAATGAATCCTCCACCTGACAGCTGGGACCCACCGGACGGGCCACTGTATTTCGTGAAAAAATGTTTCCCCCTGACTGCTGGGACCCACCAGCTACATCTTTGCAGCCAAGGAAGTGCGTCCGGGCAAAAAAAATGATTCGCCCCCCTAACTGCTGGGACCCACCATCTACATCTTCGCACGCAAGGAAGTGCGTCCGGGCAAAAAAACGATTCGCCCCCTGACTGCTGGGACCCACCAGCTACATCTTCACACGCAAGGAAGTGCCTGACAGTCGGGACCCACCTGGGCGAAGCGTATGTAGCGTTGTCATTCTGGTTGCGAACGTGTACGTACATATATACTGGTGGATGTAGAGGCGCGCACGTGTCGTAGTAGAGGCGTGCACGTAGCATGTACATGCACGTACAGCGGCCAGGGTGCAACAAAGAAAATACGTCCACGTGTGTGTACATACGGGTGGGGTCCCGAACGCCTACTCACGCATACGTACGACGAGGGCTCGTGTACATGGCTGGGTCGGAACGGAGAAACAACGTCGTCGTCGTGTTCATGGGGAGGCAACAGAATGCGTCGTGTTCATGGGGAGGCAACGGAATGCGTCGTGTTCATCGGGAGGCAACAGAACGCATGGGAGCCAACTGGCTGGGTCGGAACAGAATGCATGGTCGTCTTCATCGGGAGGGCTTGGAAGGAACGGGCGATGGAAATGAGGCCTGGTGTACCGCACAACGGAGGAAACGGACCTCCTACGTTCAGAACGGGGTCCTGTTGATTGGGAGGGGTCTGGCGTACCGCAAAACGGAGGAAACGGACCTCCTACGGTCGAAGCAGGGGTCCTGTTGATCGGGAGGGGTGTGGCGTACCGCAAAACGGATGAAACGGACCTCCTACGGTCGAAACAGGGGTCCTATTGATCGGGAGGGGTGTGGCATACCACAAAACGGACCTCCTACGGTCGAAACGGGGGTCCTGTTCATCGGGAGGGGTGTGGCGTACCGCAAAATGGGACTCCACGGGATAATGTTCATCTCCACCATCGACCTCCTCGAGCCTCCACGGGCTACCGTCGACCTCCTCCAGCCTCCACGGGCTCCTGTTCATCCAGCCTCCATCGCGCGCTACTCCACCGGCTACTGTTCAACCACCACTCCACGGGCACCCCTCCACCGTCTACTGTTCATCCAGCCCTCCACACCACGGGGTCCTGTTCAACCACCCCTCCACGGGCACCCCTCCACCGTCTACTGTTCATCCAGCCCCCCACCACACCACGGGGTCCTGTTCATCCAGAGGCAACGCCATCGCTCATTGTTCATCCAACCCCCCCCCCCCCCCCCCCCCCCCCCCGCAACACTCACTGTTCATCCAATCGATCGGCTTCAGTTAGCAGTAGTAGCGAAGGAATCGCTTGATCGGGTTCAGTTAACAGCCATCGATCGATCGCTCGGGTTCAATAACGCGTAGCCTGCAGTGCAATTGCTCGGGTTCAGTTAGAGCCCAACGCCTCGCTCGGGTTCAGTTAGAGCCAACGCCTCACGCACACACACGCATGTACATGTACGAGAGAAACGCCCATCGCTCGGCCGCCGACCTCCCACCGTAACCGGGAACTCCCCAGAATTTTCCTCCCCCTCGCTTCTACCACGGTTTTTTTTGTCATGAACGGCCCAAAGAATGTCATGCAGCTACGTCTCCGGCCCGCCCAGGACGAAAAGCCCATTTTCTGTCATGATTTTTTGTCATAGAAGTAGGAGCCCACCACATCTATGATGACCGGGTTTTGTCACAATTATCGTCATAGACAAAAAAAAATTCGTTCGGCCCAAAATGTCACGGATGTGTCTTTTTTTTGTAGTGTGCTCAACCAAATCCTATGTCTTCGAGCGAAGACAATGAGAGCAAATCTTATCCTGAGCTGGATGTGTCAGCTTTACTTGTAGCCCAAGTCAAGCTGTCGTGTGTGTTTGAAATCTGACCGTTGGACACGTGTCAGTTCCTTAGTGACCCAGGGTCATTTCGGACAAATCAGGTTGGGTTGCCTCCTGGCTATAAATAGCCCACCCCTACACCATAAATTGGTGGCTGCTCAGAGTTAGTGCACGGCTTTTGTCGTTTGAGAGCAACGCACCTCCAAAGCATTTGAGAGAGAGATCCTTGCGAGGACAAAGCTCTATACACCCAGAGCCAAAGAGTGTTAGGCATCACTGAAGTCTTTCTGTCTGCATGATCTAAAGACTTGTTACACTTGAGGACTATGAATCCTCCAGTCGGTTAGGCGTCGCGTTCTGAGCATCCAAGAGTCATTGTGGATTGCCGGTGAACGAAGTCTGTGAAGGTTTGGAAGTCTACCTTGAAGACCTACCAGAGTGATTGGGCGAGGATTGTGTGTCCTTAGCTCAAGGGGAATAAGGTGAAGACGCGGTCTTCTGAGTTAAACCTCTGCCTCCCTAACAAGACGTACAGTTGTCACAACAACTTGAACTGGTCTACCAAATCCTTGTCTTCACCATGCTATTGGTTCTATCCTTCACTTCCCTTTACCTTACAGTTTGTCTTCATGAAGCCATTGCTTGCTTGTATGATCTGATTGACTTTACTAAGTGAAGACTATTTACTATTTGGCTTTATATTGTCTTCCATCTTGATCCATACTACCTAGCCGCTAATAGTCTTCATGCTTTCTCTTCATTGCTTACTTGACTATGGCTTGTCTAGTGTAGTCTACCTTCCGCTGCATATCAATAGGTTCATTTCTATCGTGTGTCTTCAAAGCCCCCCTGTTTTGAAGACTTCCATAAAAATCGCCTATTCATCCCCCTCTAGTCGATATCTAGCACTTTCACAACTACTCCCTCCATCTTGGTGAATAAGTCATTCGCGTAGTTCTAGGTCATCGATTTGAGGAATTAAATATGTGTTATATGTCATGAAAAGTATATTATTAGATTTCTACACGGATGTAGTTTCTACATACATATTTTTTGTCACATATAATACATATTTAGATAGTTAAATTATCGACCTAGAACTATGCAGATGACTTATTCACCGAGATGGAGGTAGTAGGCAAATTTCATGAGGTGGCGTAGAATTAAATGAAGAAAGAGAGGGTTGAGTATCATATTATGATTCCGTATGTAATTAAGTTACTCCCACTATGATTAGTCTTAGGCCTTGTTCGGTTAAACCTCCTCCCAAGGAGTTTGGAGAGGAATGGAGGGGAATTTGGCTTGTACATGATTTAATCCCCCACAATCCTTGTTAATCTATGTATATTGTGGGACGTTATTTGACCCCTCATTTTGCCGCGCTACGACCAGTGTGAGTGTCTACATGCAGTACACCATCCTCTAATTTGGTGGATGCCAAGCCGGCCCGAAAAGGAGCTATTAAATTTTTCAAGTTGAAAATGTTGCCGATGAGGAGCCATAATTAAGCTGGAGGCGTCTCTTATTTTCTTTTGAATGGGCAATAAGCTGGAGAGATGGAGAGTGTCTCTAATGGGCTTCCTCTAGTGTTAAGGCCCTCTAGTACAAAACACGCGCAGTCGATTGGACCAATACAAAAGCCTATCCATCTTAAAGCCCATTTGTTTTTGTTTTTTGCGAGGAGAAGCCCATATTTCTTGAAGAGGGGGCGATCCCAAAAAACCCTCCTTCCTCCTCGCTTCCACTTATACTTCAGCTCACTGGACTCTGTCGCTTCCGTTGCCCCCCAATTTCCCCCGCTCCCCATCTTCCTCACTCATACAGAAAACCCTCACTCACCTTCTTCCTCACTCGTACAGAAAATGCCTTCTCCTCTTCTTCCACTCCTACAGAATACCCCAGCCCTTCTTCCCTACTCACACTGCCACAAGGCTCGTCTCTGGCTACTCTTCTCAAACCCGTGAGCTCGGCGTGACGCCCTCAAGGAAAATGGAGTTGGCTGGCCCCAGCGCCAAGAAGATGAGGCTCCCACCAATGGCGACACCGGTTGTAGATCCCGCACTCGGCAACGTGGGGAGAAGTGGTGAGCCCCCCACCTGGATCTGAGGAACACATAGAATCTCCGGTGGACCGCATCAGTGATACGTCTCCACCGTAATTTTTGATTGTTCCATGCTATATTATATTCTGTTTTGGACATTATTGGGCTTTATTATACACTTCTATATTATTTTTGGGACTAAGCTATTAACCAGAAGCCCAGCCCAAAATTGTTTTTTGCCTATTTTAGGGTTTCCCAGAAAAAGAATATCAAATAGAGTCCAAACGGAATGAAACCTTTGGGAACGTGATTTTCGGAACGAACATGATCCAGAGGACTTGGACCCTACGTCAAGACATCAACCAGGAGGCCACAAGGTAGGGGGCGCACCTACTCCCCTAGGCGCGCCCTCCACCCTCGTGGGCCCCTGTTGCTCCACCGACGTACTCCTTCCTCCTATATATACCTACGTACCCCCAAACTACCAGATACGGAGCCAAAACCCTAATTCCACCGCCATAACTTTATGTATCCACGCGATCCCATCTTGGGGCCTGTTCCGGAGATCCGCCGGAGGGGGCATCGATCACGGAGGGCTTCTACATCAACACCATAGCCTCTCCGATGAAGTGTGAGTAGTTTACCTCAGACCTACGGGTCCATAGTTATTAGCTAGATGGCTTCTTCTCTCTTTTTGGATCTCAATACAAAGTTCCCCCCTCTCTTGTGGAGATCTATTCGATGTAATCTTCTTTTGCGGTGTGTTTGTTGAGACCGATAAATTGTGGGTTTATGATCAAGTTTATCTATGAACAATATTTGAATCTTCTCTAAATTCTTTTATGTATGATTGGTTATCTTTGGAAGTCTCTTCGAATTATCAGTTTGGTTTGGCCTACTAGATTGATCTTTCTTGCAATGGGAGAAGTGCTTCACTTTGGGTTCAATCTTGCAGTGTCCTTGCCCGGTGACAGTAGGGGCAGCAAGGCATGTATTGTATTGTTTCCATCGAGGATAACAAGATGGGGTTTATTTCATATTGCATGAGTTTATCCCTCTACATCATGTCATCTTGCTTAAAGTGTTACTCGGTTCTTATGAACTTAATACTCTAGATGCATGGTGGATAGCGGTCGATGTGTGGAGTAATAGTAGTAGATGCAGGCAGGAGTCGGTCTACTTGTCTCGGATGTGATGCCTATATACATGATCATACCTAGATATTCTCATAACTATGCTCAATTCTGTCAATTGCTCAACAGTAATTTGTTTTCCCATCGTGAATACTTATGCTCTTGAGAGAAGCCACGAGTGAAACCTATGGCCCCGGGTCTATCTTCCATCATATTAATCTTCTAATACTTAGTTATTTCCTTTTCCTTTTATTTTACTTTGCATCTTTATCATAAAAATACCAAAAATATTATCTTATCATATCTATCAGATCTCACTCTCGTAAGTGACCGTGTAGGGATTGACAACCCCTTATCACGTTGGTTGCGAGGATTTATTTTTTTGTGTAGGTGCGAGGGACTCGTGCGTGGCCTCCTACTGGATTGATACCTTGGTTCTCAAAAACTAAGGGAAATACTTACGCTACTTTGCTGCATCACCCTTTCCTCTTCAAGGGAAAACCAACGCAAGAGCTCAAGAGGTAGCAAGAAGGATTTCTGGCGCAGTTGCCGGGGAGGTTCGCGTAAAAGTCAACACACCAAGTACCCATAACAAACCCTTATCTCCCACATTACATTATTTGCCATTTTCCTATCATTTTCCTCTGCCCCACTTCACCCTTGCCGTTTTATTCGCCCTCTCTCTCTCCGTCCTCCCTCTCTTTCTCTTTTTGCCTCTTTTCCCCATTTCTTGTTTTCTTGTGTGTCGGATTGCTTGCTTGTCATTATGGCTAGTCCCCTATCTTCTCCATTGTCTCCCGAAAATGAAGTTCTTAATTTTAAGCAAAGGAAAGGGGAAAACCTAAAAGATGCTTGGTATTGAATTTGCAATGCTCAAAATAGATCTACCAGGAAGCACTATTCTTATTCACAATTTTTATGTAGGTGCTATTGCTTGGCACAGATATGTCCTTGATACCATTACCGGAGGGAACTTCTTGGGTATCCACACTTTTGATTCCTATAATGATATGATAGATTTATTTGGCTCACCTCCTCTTTTGGTTAATGGAACTATGTTAACTTTGGAGCATGTAATGCAAAAACTTGAAATTATTGAAAATAAAGTTCCTACCGTTGAGTTAATTGAAAATTTCGATAAAAAGATCCACAACCAAATTACCCGATATGGATAGGAGTAACTTTGAAAAATATTAAAGAGAAGGAACCTATAGTTAATGAAAGAATAAATCATGATTCCACTAGAATCGATAAACTTGAGGGTATCATTACCAACTTGGGAACCGCTTTTTCTTCCGTAAAGAATACTCCAAGTCCTCTAACTAAAATTGCCAAGCTTATGTACGTTCCTAAAAATAAGGGTGAATCCTCTAGCAAAGAAACCGCGGATCTCAAATCTATAAGTATTCATCCTAATCTTTTTGCTATCATTAAGGAACCATTTGCTACTAATGATTTTTTTGATCTTGTACCTAGAAGTTTGATTATTGATAAAAGGAAAGAAACTTCTAAAAGTGATAGATGTCTCATTAAATAATTACCAACTAAAGATGGCAATACCTAGATCTATCCTTGCTTTCATGCCTAGCTAGGGGCGTTAAACGATAGCGCTTGTTGGGAGGCAACCCAATTTTATTTTTATTTCTTGCTTTTTGCTCCTGTTTAGTAATAAATAATTTATCTAGCCTCTGTTTTGGTTGTGTTTTTTGTGTTTAATTAGTGTTTGTGCCAAGTAGAACCGTTGGGAAGACTTGGGGGAAGTCTTTTTAATCTTGCTGTAAAAAACAGAAACTTTAGCGCTCACGAGAACTGCTGACATTTTTATTTGGAAAGTGCTATTTAGTTAATTCCGAATTCTTTTTGCAGTTAATTTTTACCGATCAAAAGAAGTGTTCCACAAGAAAACGGAGTCCGGAGGGCACACGAGGTGGCCACAAGGCACAAGAGCGCGCCCAGGGGGGTAAGGCGAGCCCCCTGCCTTGCCGCCTCCTTGTGCCTTCTTCAGACTACTTCTTATTTCCTAATTTTTTAAATATTCCAAACGGAGAAAAAATGTTATTGGAAACGTTTTGGAGTAAGTTTGCTTACCGTACCATATACCTATTCCTTTTCGGAGTCCGAAATGTTCTGGAAAGTCTCCCTGATGTACTCCTCCGGTGTTATGGTATTGATTATATTGGTCTCAACATTTATGGGAGTACCTGAGATATAATGTATGATTCTTTCGCCATTTACCACCTTCGGATTAGTGCCTTCGGCGTTGTTGATTTTGATGGCGCCGGAACGATAGACCTCCTCGATAATGTAAGGACATTCCCATTTAGAGAGAAGATTTCCTGCAAAAAAGCTTAAACGAGAGTTGTATAGCAAGACATGGTCACCTACATTAAATTCACGCTTTTGTATCCTTTTTTCATGCCATCTTTTAACTTTTCTTTAAACAACTTGGCATTTTTCATAGGCTTGGGTCCTCCATTCAACAAGTGAACTAATATCAAATAACATCTTTTCACCGGCAAGTTTGAAATCATAGTTGAGCTCTTTAATTGCCCAATAAGCCTTATGTTCTAGTTCAAGAGGTAAGTGGCATGCTTTTCCATAAACCATTTTATACGGAGACATACCCATAGGGTTCTTATAAGCAGTTCTATAAACCCATAATGTAGCATCAAGTTTCTTAGACCAATTCTTCCTAGATCTATTAACAGTCTTTTGCAAATTCAATTTAATTTCTCTATTGCTCAATTCTACTTGACCACTAGACTGAGGATGATAAGTGATGTAGGGTAGAACCCCAATCGGCCGATCTTTCACGAAAGGAGCGGATCCCGCGATGAACACGAAGAACACGAGGAGGGAAACGAGGGGAAAATCACGAGGGGAACACAAGAGAACACACAAACCAACAGGAATGATCACACAAGTGCTATATCCTCGAAACACAATAGGAGATACAAGATCCAAAGTCAACAACGGACGTTACACGGTAGCCGGTTCTTCTCCAAAGGAGGTCTTGAGTTCTTCCCTAAAAAGGGGTCTTGAATCCGCTTGGGGGATCTTCTCCGGTGGACGCTCGAATCTCCAAGGAGAAGGTAACCAAGTGGATGAGCAAAGCTCTCACACGAAATATGAGCTAATCCTTTGCTACCCCTCAAATGGTGGAGGTGGAGGAGTATATATAGTCTAGGGCCACGAAGGGGTAAGTGAGGGCGAAGGGATACATGGGCTCGGCCCGATACACTATGCACCGACAAGCGTCGGACGTCCGACAGGTACCGGACGTCCGGTGGCTCGCGAGGGTCCGGTCGTCCGGTACTTGTCGGACGTCCGGCGTTTTGGCTCAGGAAAGCCATCGTCGGATTTCCGGACGGGGCCGGTCGTCCGGGCGCTGGAGGATGTCGGACGTCCGGTCAGCGTCGGTCGTCCGACCGCTGTAGGTCTTGCTGGCTGGGACTTGGGCTGGCTGGTGAAGACTCCAGGCGTCGGACGTCCGGTCCAGACCGGTCGTCCGGTGGCTGTGGATTTCTGGCAGCTTCTTCTCTTAGTCCTTGTACTTGGCGTCCTTGCTAGCTCGTCCGTTGGATGTGGTGGCTCCGTGGCTTTCCTGTAAGTACCTGATCATGCATAGCACACATGTTGGAGGTAGTAGCCATGTCTCACATGTAGAAAGTGAAAGTTCGGAGAGGAGCGAGTTCACCTTCTGTCCAATGGCGTATGTTCGAGGTCTCGTCATATGTCCTCTTGGGGCTTGGAGAGTAGTCGGAGTGTACATGGGGATGAACGTGGGATGCTCCGCATCATCTCCCCCCCTTGGGGAAGATCCGACCTTGGATCGTGATCCTCATCACCATGGAAACAATTGTCGTGGACGGACTTGTAGTTGGACGGAGTTGAAGGCATGGCGCAATCCAAGTAATCCAAGGTGTCTCTAGTATGTGGTACATGCAAAATGAGCAAACATGAAGTACACTTGGAAATACAATGGTTAGCGCACACAAAGTGTCCATCAAGTAAACATGTGTCTGTGCGACAATATTGATCATGACAAGGTGCATGAAGCTTACGCAAAAGATATGGAAATGTATGCACAACATTCATGGGAGCAAAAGCAAGAATATGATCAATGCAACCACGATGCAAAATGATGTCATAGTGAGACGGTTTATCGATAGCATGAATATGGTAATGGATGCTCAATGTGATGTGATCATGCAATTGATGGTAGGCAATAAGATCATGATGTATGAATATGACATCAAGAAAGATCACAACAAATTTTCTAAGGAAATGCACATGCTCATATATCATGGACGACATTGGAATACAAGATGCAACAAGGCAATCATAATATGAGTCAGTCCATGCATAAGATGCAAATTTTTCATGTGTGTGAGATGTCCACCGAGCATGACATGTGTGAGCGCAATCAACAAATATGGAGGTGTTGGTGTACCAATGCTCGATGTCGTGGCATGAGTAGCGGTTCGAAGGTGCATCCAATAAGTCCGAGTGCTCCTCAATGTGAAGGTCCATCGAGCCAATCTCCCATGTCGCTCCTTCGTTCGCGAGATGTATCATGTAGACAACAAGAAGGAGACAACAATGAAAGAGTAACCCATCCAATATGCATATTTGAGGATGGCTCAAAGGGAAGGAGTTCACCTTTATGAGAATGTTGAAAATGTTGGTGTCGCACATCGTGTACGCCTTCACATAACCAAATTGTCTCATGACAGTATCACCTTGTGAATCCTTCAAAATGAAAGAACATGGCAAACACTCGGAAAAACAAATGAGGTTAGCGGAGATGCAAATCCTATCATTCGTGTGGTAAAATAACCAACAAGTGGATGCATCATGCTCATCATAAGAAAGTACAAGCGAGCACTTCATAGTATGGAGTCATATGATGATGCGAGAACAACCAAATACAATAGGCTCAATCAAGCAAGCATGCATCACAAGTAAAGTGTCCAAGTCTCCACGATCAATATGCGTAGATGCAACAATTGGAGGCAAGCGACAATGAACAAAATATATCGTGTGAGAGGCATGAACATATACGTCATCAACCCAAGAAAGCAAGTAAGAATGGAACATGGGTGATGCGACAAAGCAAGCAATCATGTGAATCAAGGCAAGCAAGCTAGTAGTGCGAAGATGCAACGTACTAGAAGGAATCATGTCAAGTATGTCATGTGTGCAAATAGTGTGTATGAATAATTCACATGACATAGCACAAGCATGAAAGGAGGATGTGAGCAAAATAGGATCAATAGCATGAGGCACACGATAAACATGGCAATAGCAACAAGGATCTCCACCAAGCATGCAAATACACAATCAAACTTAAGGTTTATACCTGACTCCTTACCTTCGTCGAGTTCCCAATCTTCAGAGTTGCTTTTAATTCTTTCCAATAAATCCCATTTGAATTCAATAGTCTTCTTCATAAAAGAACCAGTACAAGAAGTATCGAGCATGGATTGATCATTACAAGAAAGCCAAGCATAAGAATTCTGAATAATAATTTCTCTTGAGAGCTCATGATTGAGGCATGAATATAACATTGAATTAAGCCTCCCCCAAGCTTGAGCGACACTTTATCCTTCATGAGGCAAAAAATTATAAATATAATTCCGATCACGAATTATAAATATAATTCCGATCATGATGAACTATATGCATAGGATAAACCTTCTGATGAAATTCCAATTTCAATCGATTGTAGTTCCAAGTCCCAATATTATCGCATAGCCAATACGATGTAAATGCCTTATCCTTCAAAGATAAAGGGAAGACCTTCTTCTAGACTTCATCCTCGGGCAAACCTGCAAGCTTAAATAATCCAAACTTCATCAACATAGATTAGATGCATATCAAGATGTAATGCTCCATCTCCTGCATAAGGATTAGCTAGCAGTTTATCTATCATACCAGACGGGATTTCATAATAAATTTTTTCAGTACATGAAGTAGGTTGAGGGGCAACTCTTTCTCTTCCGGTCGGGGTGAAGATACCCCGAACAAACCCCTCAAAGGATTATTCTCCATAGTAACAAGTGACAGTAAATTTCAGGACACTATATAAATGTTTCCTTACCAAATTCCACTCACCAAAGGTGCCTCACTCCCCGGCAACGGCGCCAGAAAAGATTCTAGATGACCCGCAAGTATAGGGGATCTATCGCAGTCCTTTTGATAAGTAAGAGTGTCGAACCCAACTAGGAGCAGAAGGAAATGACAGGCGATTTTCAGCAAGGTATTCTCTGCAAGCACTAAAATTATCGGTAACAGATAGTTGTGCGATAAGATAATTCGTAATGGGTAACAAGTAACAAAAGTAACTAAGGTGTAGCAAGGTGGCCCAACCCTTTTTCTAGCAAAGGACAAGCCTGGATGAACTCTTATATAAAGCAAAGTGCTCCCGAGGACACATGTGAATTATTGTCAAGCTAGTTTTCATCATGCTCATATGATTCGCGTTCGTTACTTTGGTAATATGTGGGTGGATCGGTTCTTGGGTGCTGTCCTTACTTGGACAAGCCTCCCACTTAGGATTAACCCCTCTCGCAAGCATCCACAACTACGAAAGAATAATTAAGATAAATCTAACCATAGCATGAAACATGTGGATCCAAATCAGCCCCTTACGAAGCAACTCGTAAACTAGGGTTTAAGCTTCTGTCACTCTGGCAACCCATCATCTACTTATTACTTCCCAATGCCTTCCCCTAGGCCCAAATAATGGTGAAGTGTCATGTAGTCGATGTTCACATAACACCACTAGAGGAGAGACAACATTGATACGTCTCTGTCGTATCTACTTTTCCTAACATTTTTCCTCTTGTTTTGGACTCTAATTTGGATGATTTGAATGAAACTAACCTGGACTAACGCTGTTTTCAGCAGAACTACCATGGTGTTGTTTTTGTGCAGAAATAAAAGTTCTCGGATTAGAAAGAAACTTTGTGAGGATTTTTTATTCAATAAAAGATAATTTCTGGAGCCAAGAACCACCGGAGGGGGCACGTGGGTGGGCACAACCCATTAGGGCGCCCCCCTCCATGCGCGCCCAAGTGTGTTGTCCCCACCTGGTGGCCCCGTAGACCCTAAAACCGACGCTATAAAATCACATTTTTTCAGAAAAAATCAGGGAGGAAGAATTATCTCGTTTCACAATAAGGAGCCGTCGTCACTTCCTGTTCTTCATTGGGAGGCCAGATCTGGAGTCCGTTTGGGGCTCCGGAGAGGGGAATCTTCGGTCTTTGTCATCACCAACCCTCCTCCATCACCAATTCCATGAGGCTATCCACCGGGAGTGAGTAATTCATTTGTACGCTTGCTGGTCGGTGAGGAGTTGGATGAGATTCATCATGTAATCCAGTTAGTTTTGTTAGGGCTTGATCCCTAGTATCCAACTATGTTCTAGATCTGATCTTGCAAGTTATAGTCACCTATTGCGTGTTATGATCCCGGAACCCTAAAGTGACAATAGTCGGGACACTTCCCGGTGATGACCATAGTTTGAGGAGTTCATGTATTCACCGTGTGTTAATGCTTTGTTCTGGTTCTCTATTAAAAGGATGCCTTAATACCCTTAGTTTCCAATAGGACCCCGCTGCCATGGGAGGGTAGGACAAAAGATGTCATGCAAGTTCTTTCCATAAGCGCGTATGTAGCGACCAGATCTCAAACAATCTGATCTATGTGTATAAGTGTCATCCCTGGATCGGTAATGCTGACACACACAATACTTGAAGGATTTATAACAGAGTGGCAATCACACACTTATTACATCCAATGTCTCAAAAGAGAACTTATTATAATAAATATGGCTTAAGTCCATCTAATACGATAACAACGGAAGGCTTGGAAGATAGAGTGAGTCCATCAACTCCAACGGCATCACTGAGTGAAAGACCACGACCTAAGGCTCCTTACTCGTCGTGTGAAAAGTCTGCAATATGATACGTTGCAGCCCGAAAACGGGTCAGCACATAGAATATGCTGGCAAAGTAACACAAGAGAATAATGAACAGAAATAAAGCTATCACTATATGCATATATGGCTGGTGGAGGCTGTATGGTTGATATGTTTTTGCGTAAAGCCAATTTTTCCCTATTGCAAAGGGATAAATTTTATTTAACCATCATGGTAGTTGTTAAACATTGAGAAGGTTCACCCAACTCAATCCCAACTCAATCCCAATCCCAAAATGTCCATAACCGGGAACATGGCTAATCATGATTAGTTTGTACACTCTGCAGAGGTTTGTGCACTTTTCCCCACAAGACTCGATCTCCTCTGTTGGATTTCTCGCACTACATGGTGTTTGAGAAACGGATGACCGAGACACAGTCTTTCCGAAGAGGTCCCCTTAACCGATAGATAGGCCGGTACACCTACAATCCCCTACATCTGCTAGCCCATCATGGAAAGAATTCCCACAACTTACTCAACTATGCCAGAGCCCATAATGGCATGTGGATGCACATGGAAGTTTCCAGTATGAATAGTCTTATGATCCGTTTGAGCCTGGGTGGCGGTCCATAGGAGAATCACACGGTACCCCGGGATTTCCAAAAATACAGGCAATCATTGAGTTCCCTAGGTGCCTCAATCCACCTAGATGTGTATTAAAGTTGCCACCTTAAGTAACCATTAATTTAACAATCTCACATCTGTCATGAATACACTCAAACCCAATCCACGTCTACGAGCATAGCATGGCAATATAAGCAACGTAGAAGTAACTCCCAGGGTTTGATAATAAACACGTGAATAGGTACTACCTCATCTATTTCCCAAAACCACAATTTAATTCAGATCCTAACCATGCAATGTTTGAGGGTTGATCTAATGCAATGAAAACTGGGTAGTAAGAGGTATGATCAAAGTGTTACTTGCCTTGCTGATGATCCGAGAAACCTAGAGATTCGATGTAGCATGCTTCGCACTCTGGGTACTCTATCGCAATCAAACAAGCATACAATAAGCAATCAAGCAAAAGCACGGGTAAAACTCAAATAAGAGATCTAACCAGAAAGTGCAACTTAAGAACTCCGGTTTGCAAAAAAGAAACAACTCAAACGAAGCAAGAAAACTCAAACGGCGAGAGAAACAAGCTTCATTTACTAATCTGGACTAAGGTCAAATTTTACAGTAGCAAAAACTTGTTTAAGTTGGTTAAACAGAAAGAGGGTTCCGAGACGAAACTCCAGGCGCTGGAATCGCCTGATTCTGATAAACGAGAGAAAAGTTAAACTAGAACAAAAATCGAATGAGGAATCACTATCAAAAATAATCGCGGAAAATCCGAGAAAAAGAAAAACTGACGAACAGGCTAACGAACGAACGTTCGTTATTTGTAACTAACGAGTGAAAACTGTTCGTTAAAACAAACGTACGGACGAACGTTCGCTAAATAACTAAACTGGAAAAAAATAAACCGATCTAAATAAATAAAAAACCACGGATCTAAAAAAAGACGCACGGTTTTCCAAAGAAAACCGGCGGCGGAGGCGCTACCTCCGGCGAGACGGCGAGGGGCGGCGCGGCGGCGATGAGGGTTAGGGTTTGGGGTGGGGCTGGCGGTCGAACGGGCCTCGGGGCGGCGGCTTATAAGAGGCCTGGCCCGAGAAGTCCTGGCCTAATACGGCCCTAAGTCGGTTGACTTTTTTTTAAATAATTTCGACGCGCAGAAAGAGAAAGAAAAAAAATATTAAACGGACTCCAAAAATCCCGAAATAAATTTTTCCCGTCCTCTAAAATTAAGGCAGACAAGGTGAACATTTATTTGGGCCTAAAATGCAATTTTGGAAAATGCACTTTTTTCCTAATTCAAATAAAATAGCGACAAAACTCTGAATAAAAATCTTATTTGATTTTAATATTAAATCTCTGATATTTCTTTATTTTGAGGAAGTCATTTTATCCTCTCTCTTTTATTTTTAATAAAAAATATATTTCAGAGAAAATAATTAAAATCAAACGATCATCTTTTCATAATTCGAGAAAATCTCAAATATGAAAATAACGAAATCCCCAACTCTCTCCGTGGGTCCTTGAGTTGCGTGGAATTTCTAGGATCAACCAAAATGCAATAAAACATGATATGCAATGATGCTCTAATGTATAACATTCCAAATTGAATATTTGGGATGTTACAAACCTACCCCCCTTAAGATGAATCTCGCCCTCGAGATTCTGGTTGGCTAGAAAATAGGTGAGGGTGATCCTTTCGTAAGTCTTCTTCTCGTTCCCAAGTGGCTCCATCCTCGGTATGGTGACTCCACTGAACCTTGCAAAATTTGATAACCTTGCTGCGTGTAACTCGGCTGGCAAACTCGAGTATCTTGACTGGTTTCTCCTCGTAGGTCAAATCGCTATCTAACTGTATTTCTTCTAGCGGCACTGTATCTCTCGTAGGAATTTCAGCCATCTCCGCGTGGCACTTCTTCAACTGAGAAACGTGGAACACATCGTGAACTCCGGACAATCCTTTGGGTAATTCTAACTTGTAAGCAACTTCTCCCATACGTTCCAAAACTCTGTATGGTCCCACAAAATGTGGTGCTAATTTTCCCTTAACTCCAAAACGCTTCACTCCTCGGAGTGGTGCTACTCGAAGATACGCTCTGTCTCCGACTTTGTAGGCTGTCTCCTTGCGTTTCGAATCCGCATAACTCTTCTGCCTGGATTGGGCTACCTTGAGTCTATCGTGAATCAGCTTAACCTTCTCTTCAGATTCTTTAATCAAATCTGGTCTAAACAACTGTCGGTCTCCAACTTTGTCCCACAATAACGGTGTTCTGCACCTCCTTCCGTACAGTGCTTCGAAGGGGGCCATCTTCAAACTGGCTTGATAACTATTGCTATAAGAGAACTCTGCATAAGGCAAATTATCGTCCCAACTAGATCCATAGTCTAGCGCACAAGCTCTCAACATGTCCTCCAGAATCTGATTTACTCTTTCAGTCTGTCCATCTGTCTACAGGTGAAATGATGTACTGAACTCTAGTCTGGTTCCCGGAGTTTCATGCAATTGATTCCAAAACTTTGAGGTAAACTGGGTTCCTCTATCTGATACAATGGTCCTTGGAACTCCATGCAGACATACGATCCTGGTCATATAAATCTTTGCCAACTTAGCACTAGTGTAAGTGGTCTTTACTGGGATTAAATGAGCTACTTTCGTCAATCGATCGACTACAACCCATATCGAGTCATAGCCGGAACGAGTCCTAGGCAATGCAGTGATAAAATCCATGCCTAGTTTATCCCACTTCCATTCGGGTATAGGCAATGGCTGTAGCAATCCTGCTGGCTTCTGATGTTCTGCCTTCACTCTCTGACATACATCACAAACTGCTACATACTCCGCAATATCCTTCTTCATACCGGTCCACCAGAAACTGTCCTTCAAATCCAGATACATCTTGGTATTTCCCGGGTGAATCGAATATGGCGAATCATGGGCCTCTTGCAGAATCAACTTCCTGATCTCCTGATCTTTTGGCACATATACGCGGTCCTCAAACCATAAAGTATCGTGCTCATCCTCACGAAATCCCTTGGCTTTTCCTTTGCTCATCCTTTCCTTTATCTCGGCAATCTCCTTGTCCGTCTTTTGCGCTTCTCTGATCTTATCCATCAAAGTGGACTGAATCTCCAAAGCTGCTACATAACCTCTTGGAACTATCTCCAAACATAGCTCATGAAGGTCTTCTGCTAACTCCCTGGGTAACTCTCCGGTCATGAGTGTATTGACATGACTCTTGCGGCTCAATGCATCGGCTACTACGTTAGCCTTACCGGGATGATAGTGCAACTTCTTGTCATAATCCTTAATGAGTTCCAACCATCTCCTCTGCCCGAGATTCAACTCCTTCTGTGTGAAGATATACTTCAAACGCTTGTGATCCGTGTATACCTCACAATGGTTTCCAATGAGAAAATGTCTCCATGTCTTCAATGCATGCACTACGGCTGCTAACTCCAAATCATGCATAGCATAGTTTAACTCATGGGGTTTAAGCTGTCGTGAGGCATATGAAACAACTCTTCCTTCCTGCATAAGCACGGCTCCAAGTCCTCGACGAGAAGCATCGCAATACACTTCATAATCCTTGCGTTGATCTGGTAGAATCAACACTGGCGATGTAACCAGGCGTCTCTTCAACTCCTGAAAACTGGCCTCACATTCCTCAGTCCAATTGAACTTGGTGTCCTTCTTTAGCAACTCCGTCATGGGCTTAGCAATCTTTGAGAAATTCTCAATGAACCTCCGGTAGTATCTTGCGTGTCCAAGAAAACTCCGGATCTCTCCAACTGTCGTGGGTGCTTCCCAATTTGTCACGGTGACAACTTTGTTGGGGTCTACTACTATTCCTTCTCCGGATATAACATGTCCAAGAAATCCAACTTCCTTCAACCAAAACTCACACTTGTTGAACTTGGAGTATAACTGATGTTCCCTGAGATTGCCATGTACCAAACGCGAATGTTCCTTATGTTCCTCTTCATTCTTCGAGTAGACCAGAATATCGTCAATGAACACTATGACGAATGTATCCAACAACTCCATAAACACCTTGTTCATCATGTTCATAAAGTAAGCAGGTGCGTTAGTCAGGCCAAATGACATAACGGTATACTCATATAGCCCATACCTTGTGGTAAAAGCTGTCTTAGGTATGTCCTACTCTCGAATCTTCAACTGGTGATAACCTGATCGCAGATCGATCTTGGAAAACACCTTAGCTCCTTGGAGCTGATTAAAAAAATCATTGATCATCGGCAGTGGGTACTTGTTCTTGATCGTTACTTCATTTAATCCATGATAGTCAACAACCATCCTGAACAATCCATCCTTCTTCTCCACTAGAAGTACTGGTGATCCCCAAGGTGACGAGCTTGGGAGAATATATCCCTTATCCAGTAACTCCTTAATCTGCTTTTTAATTTCTTCTAAATCCTATGCGGGCATCCTGTACGGTCTCTTTGATATTGGCCCTGTGCCTGGCAAAAGCTCCATCAAAAACTCTATGTCTCTATCCGGTGGCATGTCTGGCAACTCTTCTGGAAATACATCCGGAAATTCCTTCACCACTAGTACTTCCTCCTATACTATTCCCGATAGGTAATTTACTTGAGTCCTATTCGGCACATGCCGGGATACATACTTGATCCTTCTTCCTTCTGGGGTGGTGAGTAAAATCGTCTTACTGGTGCAATCGATGTTTCCTCCATACATCGATAGCGAATCCATACCCAGAATCACATTCCAACCTTGTGATTCCAAAATTATCAGATCGGAGGGAAAACATGCCTACCTATGGCCAATGGCATCTGAAAACATCCATGGCTTGCCATATACTCAGCTCCAGGTGAGGTTACTAGCATGGGTGTCTTAAGTACTCTAGTGGGCAGGTTATACTTATCCACAAATCCCCTCAATATGTATGAATGCGATGCACCAGTATCAAGAAGTACGACTGCAGTAAAAGACTTAACCAAAAACTTACCAATTACTGCATCTGGCTGGGCTTCAATCTCCTCCACGTTAACGTGGTTCACTTGTCCCCTATTGAAATGGTTGGGCTTCTTCCCAGAGCTTCCATTGCCATTTCGATTCTTAGCTTTAGGGCATTCATTGGCGTAATGTCCGGTCTTCTGACACTTGTAGCAAGTAACGTGGCTTAGATCCTTCTTGGCGGGTGTTGCCGGGTTGGAACGGTTCTGTCCGCTACTTCCTCCATTACCATTGCCGTTCTTGGGGCCACTATGGTTGTGCGAACTTCCTCCATTATGAGTGTGGCCTCCTTGGTTATGAACAAGTCCTCCCGAGTTCGGGGTGAAACGGGGTCTCTGCTGTGCTCTAGAATTATACTTCCCTTGTGCATACTTCCTTTTGTGGCTGTCAATCTGCTGCTGCTTCCCTTCAAGCATGAGAGCTCTATCCACCAACTCCTGGTAGTTATTGAAATTTGCTACCATCAACTGCATGCTTAGCTCATCATTTAATCCCTCCAAAAACTTCTCCTTAGCTGCATCCGTAGCAACGTCATCGGGGGCATAATGTGCTAACTTACTAAACTCATCCACATACCGGCCAACAGTATGTCCTCCTTGGCGTAAGTTGCGAAACTCACGCTTCTTCATGGCCATAGCTCCTGCTGATACATGGGCAGTACGGAAAGCTTCCTGGAACTGATCCCATGTGATAATGGCTATAGGATAAGTGACAGTGTAATTCTCCCACCATGAGGCTGCTGGTCCATCTAATTAGTGTGCGGCAAAACACACCTTCTCAACATCTGTGCATCATGCAGTGGTTAACTCCCTTCCAATCCTGCAGAGCCAATCATCTGCAACTATCGGCTAGGTGCTACTGGAAAACACCGGCGGCTGCAACCTCAGAAAATGGGCTAAGTTGTCAACTGGTGGTGGTGGTGGCGGTCGGTTGTTGTTGTTGTTGTTGTTGTTGTTGTTGTTGTTGCTGCTGCTGCTGCCTTGGTTCTGAACTAACAACTACATCAGGGTTATTCTTCTGCTGGATCAACTGAGTGAGCTTCAGAGGAAAGGTAAATCCGGGGTCACGTCTCGGAGGCATCTGAGGTTTTAGAGAGAAGAGAATAGAATAGAATGAGGTCTAGTGAGAAAACACTACCCATATGCACATGAGGCAAACACAATCATATCACTCAATCAATCAAGCAAGGCATACAATCAGTCTAGAACTATCGTTACAAAGTGCTTGGACTATACTATTTACATGGTAGACTACTACTGCTGCTTCGGTGGTCAACTAGAAATATTGATCGATCGAAGACTCCATGACATCTGCCCCAGCTTCATCAACATAGTCATCATCGCTATCGTCGGGGTCCGAATCGGTGTCGCCGATGATGATGTAGTCCTCCGGACGAATCTCCTTGGGTTCTTCGTCTTCTCCTCCTGGCGCGAGGTCTCCCATGAATACTCCTAGCTTCCTTTCCAGATCGTCATTCCTCTCCACTAGTACGATGATTTCCTCCACATAATCTTCACGAGTAGCCTTCAGTTCCTCTTCAAGCTTTGTGATCCTGGTCATTTCCTTCTTCAGATCTATCATGCCTGCGCACATCTGGTTCTCCTGGTGGCGAATATGCTGGTTTAACTCCTGGATGAAAGCTGCAATGGATCTATCCTTCCTGGTGCTAATCATCTCCCATTGCTCATCTCGGCGCCCACGAATCTGGTAGACAGTATCCTTGAGATCCTTGTGGTAAACTTCTCCAATGCGTCCCATGGTTATGTGAGCTAACATACTCTTTCCTAGACTCCAGGTTGGTGCATCGAAATAAAACTCTATGGGCTCAGTGACTGGTGTGAATGTCCTTCTTGGAACTTGAACTTAAATCATCCAGCGCTCCTCTTCTGGTAAAGTGGCATTGTAAGTCCCGGTGAAGCTTGGTATTCCAATGTTCAGGTACCTAGTGACTTCCTTCAAGTATCTTCCAAAAGGGGCGTCTTCATCCGGTTGCGCAAACTTGTTCCTTGCTTCCGCCATCCTAAAGAGTAGAAAAAGGAGAGGAGTTAGAAATGAGAAGAGAATGGTGATCTAAGGCTTTAGCTTAGTGGTCATGTCCTACAGTCAGCGTGTGCTCTGATACCATCTCTGTAGTGACCAGACCTCAAACAGTCTGATCTCTGTGTATAAGTGTCATCCCTGGATCGGTAATGCTGACACACAAAGTACTTGAAGGATTTATAATAGAGTGGCAATCACACACTTATTACATCGAATGTCTAAGAAGAGAACTTATTATAATAAATATGGCTTAAGGCCATCTAATACGATAACAGCGGGAGGCTTGGAAGATAGAGTGAGTCCATCAACTCCAACGGCATCACTGAGTGAAAGACCACGACCTAAGGCTCCTTACTCATCGTGTGAAAAGTCTGCAACATGATACGTTGCAGCCCGAAAACGGGTCAGCACATAGAATATGCTGGCAAAGTAACACAAGAGAATAATGAACAGAAATAAAGCTATCACTATATGCATATATGGCTGGTGGAGGCTGTATGGTTGATATGTTTTTGCGTAAAGCCAATTTTTCTCTAGTGCAAAGGAATAAACTTTATTTAACTATCATGGTAGTTGTTAAACATTGAGAAGGTTCACCCAACTCAATCCCAATTAAAAGTAATCAACATTAAACCCAATCAAATTATATTAAGAGTGATGAGATCCACATGATAATCCAAGAACTAGATACTCAAAATATCCATAACCGGGGACATGGCTAATCATGATTAGTTTGTACACTCTGCAGAGGTTTGTGCACTTTTCCCCACAAGACTCGATCTCCTCCATTGGAGTTCTCGCACTACATGGTGTTTGAGAAACGGATGACCAAGACACAGTCTTTCCGAAGAGGTCCCCTTAACCGATAGATAGGCCGGTACACCTACAATCCCCTACATCTGCTAGCCCATCATGGAAAGATTTCCCACAACTTACTCAACTATGCCAGAGCCCATAATGGCATGTGGATGCATACGGAAGTTTCCAGTATGAATAGTCTTATGATCCGTTTGAGCCTGGTTGGCGGTCCATAGGAGAATCACACGGTACCCCGGGATTTCCAAAAATACAGGCAATCATTGAGTTCCCCAGGTGCCTCAATCCACCTAGATGTGTATTAAAGTTGCCACCTTAAGTAACCACTAATTTAACAATCTCATATCTGGCATGAATACACTCAAACCCAATCCACGTCTACGAGCATAGCATGGTAATATAAGCAACGTAGAAGTAACTCCCAGGGTTTGATAATAAACAGGTGAATAGGTACTACCTCATCTACTTCCCAAACACACAATTTAATTCAAATCCTCACCATGCAATGTTTGAGGGTTGACCTAATGAAATGAAAACTGGGTAGTAAGAGGTATGATCAAAGTGTTACTTGCCTTGCTGATGATCCGCGAAACCTAGAGACTCGATGTAGCACGCTTCGCACTCCGGGTACTCTATCGCAATCAAACAAGCATACAATAAGCAATCAAGCAAAAGCACAGGTAAAACTCAAATAAGAGATCTAACCAGAAAGTTCAACTTAAGAACTCCGGTTTGCAAAAAAGAAACAAATCAAAGGATGCAACAAAACTCAAACGGTGAGAGAAACAAGCTTCTTTTAATAATCTAGACTAAGGTCAAATTTTACAGTAGCAAAAACTTGTTTAAGTTGCTTAAACGGAAGGATTTCGAGACGAAACTCCAGGCGCTTGAATCGCCTAATTCCGATAAACGAGCGAAAAGTTAAACTAGAATGAAAATCGGATCAGGAATCGCGATCGAAAATAATCGCGGAAAATCCGAGAAAAAGAAAAACTGACGAACAGGCTAACGAACGGACGTTCGTTATCTGTAACTAACGAGCGAAAACCGTTCGTTAAAACGAATGTACGGATGAACGTCCACTAAATAACTAAACCATAAAAAAAACCAATCTAAATAAATAATAACCACGGATCTAAAAAAAGACGCACGTTTTTCCGACGAAAACCGGCGGCGGCGGCGCTACCTCCGGTGAGATGGCGAGGGGCGGCGGCGAGGTGGCGGTGAGGGTTAGGGTTCGGGGCAGGGCTGGCGGGTCGAACGGGCCTCGGGGCTGCGGCTTATAAGAGGCCTGGCCCGAGAAGTCCTGGCTGAATACAGGCCTAAGTCAGTGACTTTTTTTAAACAATTTCGACGCGCAGAAAAAGAAAGAAAAGCAATACTAAACGGACTCCATAAATCCCGAAATAAAATTTCCCCGTCCTCTAAAAATAAGTCGGACAAGGTGAACATTTATTTGGGCCGCAAATGCAATTTTGAAAAACGCACTTTTTTCCTAATTCAAATAAAATAGCGAGAAAACTCCGAATACAAATCTTATTTGATTTTAATATTAAATCTCTGATATTTCTTTATTTTGAGGAAGTCATTTTATCCTCTCTATTTTATTTTTAATAAAATAAATATTTCAAAGAAAATAATTAAAATCAAACGATCCTCTTTTCATAATTCGAGAAAATCTCAAATATGAAAATAACGAAATCCCCAACTCTCTCCGCGGGTCCTTGAGTTGCGTGGAATTTCTAGGATCAACCAAAATGCAATAAAACATGATATGCAATGATGCTCTAATGTATAACATTCCAAATTGAAAATTGGGGATGTTACAGCGTATGACTATTTATGGAATACATGCCTACATTATAATCATGAACTGGAGCTAGTGTCGTATCGCCCTAGGTTATGAGTGTTATATGATGAATATCATCCAACAAATCGCCGATCTAATGCCTATGAATTTCTTACATATTGATCTTGCTAAGTTACTACTGTTGTTGTTACTATTGTCACTGCTACAAAACTATTACTATCACTGTTACAGTTACCGTTGCTGCTACCACTACTATCAAAGCTATCATATTACTGTGCTACTGATCAGTTTGCTGTAGATAATTAATCTCTAGGTGTGGTTGAATTGACAACTCAACTGCTAATACTTGCAAATATTCTTTGGCTCCCCTTGTGTCGAATCTATAAATTTGGGTTGAATACTCTACCCTCGAAAACTGTTGTGATCCCCTATACTTGTGGGTTATCAAGACCTTTTTCTAGCGTCGTTGCCGGGGAGCATAGCTATATTTGTTGAGTCACTTGGGATTATTCTCAAATTATCACTATGAAGAATCTGAAGGATGCTAAGACTAAGATTTTTCCCTCTAAGACGAGGGGAGGTAAGCAACTGCCATCTAGCTCTGCACTTGATTCACCTTCTGTTATAAGTAAACTTGCAACACCACCACATGCTATTAATCCTGATATGTCATAAGTTGTTTATGATGCTACTTCTGCTATGAATGATATTTATAATGATGCTAGTACCTTACTTGATGATAATGTGCCACTAGGTGAATTTCTTGATGAACAACTTGCTAGAACTAAAGCTTTTGAGAATGCTGAAACTGATGAAATTGTTGAAACTGATGAAGAGCTTGAAGTTGAAACACCTATTAGAACTAGCCCTCCTAGATATGAATTGCCTAAGGTACTGGAAGGATATGTTATGAATGAGGACATAACTAGAGACATTCTTGCTTGTAAGGATAGAGATGATCTAGAAAAATTATTATTTAAGTATAAAGAAAAGACTTTGAATGCTAAAATGAAATGTGATCCTCAGTTTGCTACTTCACCTATCTTTGTTGACGATAAGGATTATGAATTCTCTGTTGACCCAGAGTTGACTACTTTGGTTGGATCTGATCCTTTCCATGGTTATGAAACTGAAACTGTTGTGGCACATCTTACTAAGTTGAATGATATAGCGACCCTTTTTGCTCATGATGAGAAAATTTGCTATTATTATATTTTCAAATTATTTCCATTCTCATTAAAGGGTGATGCTAAAGCTTGGTACAATACTCTTGCTCCTGGTTGTGTGCGTAGTCCTCACGATATGATTTATTACTTCTTTGAAAAATATTTTCCTGCTCATAAGAAACAAGATGCCTTACAGGAAATATTTAACTTTGTGCAAATTCAAGAAGAGAGTCTCCCACAAGCTTGGGGGAGGCTTCTCCAATTGCTTAATTCTTTGCCTGATCATCCTCTTAAGAAAATTAAAATACTCAATATCTTCTATAATGGACTAAATGATGCTTCTAGGGATTTCCTAGATAGTTGTGTTGGCTGTGTTTTCAGGAACGAACTATTGGGCAAGCTGAAGAATTATTGAAGAACATATTGAAAAATTATGATGATTGGACTCTTCCTGAACCACTGCTTAAACCCACTCCCAAGAAGAGGGGTATATTATATATCAGTCCTGAAGATATGCAAGAGGCAAAGAAATCTATGAAGGAAAAATGTATTAAAGCTGAGGATGTCAAAATTTTACCTCCTATTGAAGAAATACATGGGCTTGATACACCACCACCACCTAAGGTGATAGAGGTAAATTCTCTAATGAAATTCAATGATAATGACAATCCTCACAATATGCACCCTAGCCAATGCCTTTATGAGTTTGAAAATTACATTAGAAAGCCAGATCACTTCAATGCAAATGTTATGAGACAATTGAAATACAATTCTGATATGATTTCTTGCTTGAGTGACTTGTTATTCAGAATCTCACATGATGTTAGAGGTGTGGGGAAGCATGCTTCTATGGTTCAAACTCAGTTAGAACAAGTTGCTAAATCTCAAAGAGAGTTGTTAGATGAAATGAATAATAATATCAATGATGATGCTGTTAGAGTAATGACTAGAGGAGGTAGAATGACTCAGGAACCACTTTAGCCCGAGGGACACCCAAAAAGAATTGAACAAGACTCTCGAAGGGTTAACACTGATGCACCTAGTCCTTCTAAAAAGAAAAGAAGTAGAAAAAGGATAGGAATTTGCATGCATGTAGTGAACCTGAAGTAGAAAAACCTCCTGATAATGATAATGAAGTTTGTATCTGATGTAGGGTGGAACCCTATATGGCCGATCTTTCATGAAAGGAGCGGATCCCGCGATGAACACAAAGAAGACAAGGGGAAAACACGAAGGGAAACACAAGAAAATCACCCAAACCAACAAGATACGGTCACACATATGCTAGATCCTCGAACACAAAAGGATATACAAGATCCACGATCAACAAGGGATGATACAAAGGTAACCAGTTCTTCTCCGTGAGGAGGTATTGAGGGGGTTCTTCCCATATAGGGGTCTAGAATCCTCTTGGGGGATCTTCTCCGAAGAGGTTGTGAGCTCCAAAGGAGAAGTAACCAAGTGGATGAGCAAAGATCTATCTCTAATATGAGCTATCACATTTCTCACCCTAACTAGGAGGAGGGGGTGTCCTATTTATATTCATAGTGCAAATGGGGGCGAAGTGAAGGGGTACATGGGCCTCGGACCCGTAGCTGTCCACAAACAGGCATCGGACATCCGACAGGTACCGGACGTCCGGTGGCTCGCGAGCGTCCGGTCGTCCGGTACATGTCGGACGTCTGGCGTTTTGGCTCTGGATAGGTGGCACCGGATTTGCGGAGACGGACGGACGTCCGGTCGCTGGAGTGTGTCGGACGTCTGGTACTTGCCGGTCGTTTGGCTGATGTAGCTTCCATCGGCTGGCCCTTCTGGCTCGCTGAGTGTCCAGGCGTCGGACGTCTGGCGTCGTCTGGTCGTCTGGTGGCTGAAGCTTCCGAGCAGCTCCTTCTCTTGCTCCGCTTCCTCGCCTTCTCATCTGCTGCTTCATGGTATTTCTCTTGGTTCCTGATCATGCATAGCATATACGTTTGAGGTAGTAGCCATGTCTCACATGTGGCAAGTGATGGTTCGGAGAGGAGCGAGTTCACCTTGTGTCCAATGGCTTATGTTTGAGGTATCGTCATATGTCCTCTTGGGTCCTGGGGAGTCGTCATAGTGTACATGGGGATGACCATAGGATGCTCCGCATCATCTCCCCCCCCCCCCCGGGAAAGATCCAACCTCGGATCGTGATCCTCATCACCATGGAAACGGTTGTCATGGACGGACTTGTAGTTGGACGAAGTTGAAGACATGGCGCAATCCAAGAACTCCAAGGTGTCTCCGAAGTGATAGATATGCAAAAATAGCAAACGAAAGCGAAACTCGGAAATACAATGGTTAGCGCACACAAAGTGTCCATCAAGTAAGTATGGGTCCGTTCGGAAATACTATTCGTGGCAAAGCGCATGATCTTTATCAAGATGATATAGAATGATATGCAAAGCATTCATGGGAGCAAAAGCATTTGTAGTATGCACAAAGGTGTTGGGAATGTGACTAATGCAACCATTGTGCAAAATGATGTCATAATGGGACGGTTTATCAAAAGCATGAACATGGTAATTGGTGCTCAATGTGATTATGTTGTCATGCAATTGAGGGTGGGCAAGATGATCATGATGTATGAAGATGCCATCAAGAAAGATCACAACAAATTTGCTAAGGAAATGCACAAGCTCATATATCATGGATGACATAAAAATACAAGATGCAACAAGGCAATCATAATGTGAGTCAATCTGTGCATAAGATGCAAATTTGTTATGTGTATGATATGTCCATCGAGCATGACATGTGTGAGCACAATCAATAAATATGGAGGTGTTAGTGCAATGTGTTAAAGGAGTGTTGATGTACCAATGCTCGATGTTGTGGCATGAGTGGAGGTGCGAAGGTGCATCCAATAAGTATGAGTGCTCCTCAATTTGAAGGTCCATAGAGCCAATCTCCAATGTCGCTCCTCCGTTCGCGAGATGTATCATGTAGACAACAAGGAGACAACAATGAAAGAGTGACCCATCCAATATGCGTATTTGATGATGGCTCAAAGGGAATGGGTTCACCTTTATGAGGATGTGGAGAATGTTGGTGTCGCGCATCGTGTACTCATTTACATGACCAAGTTGTTGCGTGACGGCACCACCTTGTGGATCCTTCAAAATGAAAGAACACGACAAACACTCAGAAAAAACAAATGAGGTTAGCAGAAATGCAAAACCTATCATTAGCGTGGTAAGAGACCCAACAAGTGTATGCATCATGCTCATCTAAGAAAGGACAAGGGAGCATTTCATAGTATGGAGGCATATGATGCGAGAACAACCAAATACAATAGGCTCAATCAAACAAGCATGCATCACAAGTAATATGTCCAGGTCTCCACGATCAATAAGCATAGCAAGTTGGCACTCAATACAAGTGTATATGAGAGATGCCACTAATGGAGACAAGTGACAATGATCAAGATATATCATGTGAGAGGTATGAACATGTATGTGTGATTAACCCAAGAAAGCAAGTAAGAATGGAACATGGGTGATGCGACAAAGCAAGCAATCATATTGATCAAGCGGTGCAAGCTAGTAGTGTGAAGATGCAACGTACTAGAGGTAATCATGGCAATCATGTCATGTGTGCAAATAGTGGGCATGAATAATTCACATGACATATCACAAGCATGAAGGCAAGATATGAGCAAAATATGATCAATGTATTGGCGAGAGGCCATATGTAAATAACAATGGGACACCATGACTCTCCCAACACAACAAGTAACAATAGCATGAGGCACATGGTAAATATGGCAATAGCAACAAGGATCTCCACCAAGCATGCAAATACACATATGAGTAGTAAACTGGTGAATCGTGGGTAAATGCAAGAAAGGGTCACAATTGCATGGCAAAGGCATAGAAGCAAGCATAAAATGCAAAGTGAACATGGTAGAATGGGCATAATATGACAACTGGTAAATAGCCCATAGCCATGTGAGAGCCAAGTAAAAGACATGCGCGTAGTCCTTGCGTGAAGGGAATGGTGGTAAGGATAGTCCACGGGATCCCAAATCATCATTGCTCTCAAGAGCTCGTTTTGTCAACTCTTGGGATTGAGAGGTTGATGAGTACATGAGTACCTATGCTACCTCTTGAGCATGCGTTGGTTTTCCCTTGAGGAGGAAAGGGTGATGCAGCAAAGTAGCGTAAGTATTTTCCTCAGTTTTTGATAACCAAGGTATCAATCCAGTAGGAGACTACACGCAAGACACCTAGTACCTGGACAAACAAACAAGAACCTCGCAACCAATGCGATAAAGGGGTTGTCAATCCCTTCACAGTCACTTATGAAAGTGAGATCTGATAGAGATGATAAGATAAATATTTTTGGTATTTTTGTGGTATAGATTGGAAAATAAAGATTGCAAAATAGATAGTAAACTAGAATTGTAGATTGGAAACTTATATGATGTAAAGTAGACTCATGGGCTATAGGTTTCACTAGTGGCTTCTCTCAAGATAGCATGTATTACGGTGGGTGTACAAATTACTATCGAGCAATTGATAGAAAAGCGCATAGTTATGATGATATCTAAGGCAATGATCATGAATATAGGCATCATGTCCGTGACAAGTAGACCAAAACGATTCTGCATCTATTACAATTACTCCACACATCGACCGCTATCCAGCATGCATCTAGAGTATTAAGTTCATAAGAACGGAGTGACACATTAGGCAAGATGACATGATGTAGAGGGATAAAATCAAGCAATATGATATAAACCCCATCTTTTTATCCTCGGTGGCAACAATACAATACATATCGTTTCCCTTGCTGTAACTGGGATCGAGCACTGCAGGATTGAACCCAAAGCTAAGCACTTCTCCCATTGCCAGAAAGATCAATCTAGTAGGCCAAACTAAATCGATAATTCGAAGAGACTTGCAAAGATATCAAATCATGCATATAAGAATTCAGAGAAGAATCAAATAATATTCATAGATAATCAAGTTCATAAACCCACAATTGGATCTCGGCAAACACACCACAAAAAGAGTTACATCGAATAGATCTCCAAGAAGATCGAGGAGAACTTTGTATTGAGATCCAAAGAGAGAGGAGAAGCCATCTAGCTAATAACTATGGACTCGAAGGTCTGTGGTTAACTACTCACACATCATCGAAGAGGCTATGGTGTTGATGTAGAAGCCCTCCGTGATCGATTCCCCCTCCGGCAGGTCACCGAAAAGGCCCCAAGATGGGATCTCACGGGTACAGAAGGTTGCGGCGGTGGAAAAGGTGTTTTGCTGCTCTCCCCTAAGGTTTCAGGGTATAAGGGTATATATAGGCGAAAGAAATAGGTCGGTGGAGCTGCGAGGGGCCCATGATGGTGGGGGCGCGCCCTCCTACCTCGTGGCTGCCTCGCTGCTTCCTTGACGTCCACTCCAAGTCTCCCGGTTCACGTTTGTTCCAAAAACAGTTCTCGCGAAGGTTTCATTCTGTTTGGATTCCGTTTGATATTCCTTTTCTGCGGAACACTGAAATAGGAAAAAAAGAGCAATTTGCACTTTGCTTTCGGTTAATAGGTTAGTCCCAAAAATAATATAAAAGGTATAATAAAGCCCATTAAACATCCAAAACAGATAATATAATAGCATGTCACAATAAAAAATTATAGATACGTTGGAGACGTATCAAGCATCCCTAAGCTTAATTCCTGCTCGTCCTCGAGTAGGTAAATGATAAAAACAGAATTTTTGATGTGGAATGCTCCCTAACAATATTTTCAATGTGATTCTCTTTATTGTGGCATGAATGTTCAGATCCAAAAGATTTAAGATAAAAGTTTAATATTGACATAAAAATAGTAATACTTCAAGCATGCTAACCAAGCAATTATGTCTTATCAAAATAACATAGCCAAAGAAAGCTTATCCCTACAAAATCATATAGTTTGGCCATGCTTCATTTTCGTCACACAAAATGCTCCTCTTATGCATAACCCCAATGATAAGACGAGCAATTGGTTCATACTTTTTAACACGCTTCAGCCTTTTCAACCCTTACGCAATACATGAGCGCAAGCCATGGATATAGCACTATAGGTGGAATAGTATATGATGATGGGGGTTATGTGAGAAGACAAAAAGGAGAAAGTCTCACATTGACGTGGCTAATCAATGGGCTATGGAGATGCCCATCAATTGATGTCAATGCGAGGAGTAGGGATTGCCATGCAACGGATGCACTAGAGCTATAAGTGTATGAAAGATCATCAAAAGAAACTAAGTGGGTGTGCATCCAACTTGCTTGCTCACGAAGACCTAGGGCATTTTGAGGAAGCCCATCATTGGAATATACAAGCCAAGTTCTATAATGAAAAATTCTCACTAGTATATGAAAGTTATAAAATAAGAAACTCTCTATCATGAAGACCATGGTGCTATTTTGAAGCACAAGTGTGGAAAAAGGATAGTAACATTGTCCCTTCTCTCTTTTTATCTCTTTTTTTATTTGGGCTTCTTTGGCCTCTTTTTTTATTTGGGCTTCTTTGGCTTCCTTTTTTATTTTTTTATTTCACTTTCCTCACATGGGACAATGCTCTATTAATGATGATCATCACACTTTTATTTACTCATAACTCAATGTTACAACTCGATACTAGAACAAAAATATGACTCTATGTGAATGCCTCCAGCGGTGTACCGGGATATGCGATGAATCAAGAGCGACATGTATGAAAGAATTATGAAAGTGGCTTTGCCACAAACATGTTGTCAACTACATGATCATGCAAAGCAATATGACAATGATGGAGCGTGTCATAATAAACGGAATGGTGGAAAGTTGCATGGCAATATATCTCGGAATGGCTATGGAAATGCCATAATAGGTAGGTATGGTGGCTGTTTTGAGGAAGATATAAGGTGGTTTATGTGTGATAGAGCGCATAGTATCACGGGGTTTGGATGCACCAGCGAAGTTTGCACCAACTCTCGAGGTTGAGAAAGGGTAATGCACAGTACCGTTGAGGCTAGCAAATTGCGGAAAGGTAAGAGTGCGTATGATCCATGGACTCACATTAGTCATAAAGAACTCATATACTTATTGCAAAAAGTTTATTAGCCCTCTAAGCAAAGTACTACTACGCATGCCCCTAGAGGGATAGATTGGTAGGAAAAGACCATCGCTCATCCCTGACCGCCACTAATAAGGAAAGCACTCAAAGAACACCCCATGCTTCAAATTTGTCACACAACGTTTACCATACGTGCATGCTATGGGACTTGCTAACTTTAACACAAGTATTTCTCAATTTCACAATAGCCCAACTAGCATGACTCTAACATTACCACCTTTATATCTCAAAACATCTACCAAGAATCATATTATTCAATGCACTCTATATGAAAGTTTTTATCATACCCATCTTGAATGCCTATCATGTTAGGACTAGTTTTATAGCCAAAGAAAATTACCATGATGTTCTAAAAGACTCCCAAAATAATATAAGAGAAGCATGAGAGATCAATAATTTCTAAAAAATAAAACCACCACCATGCTCTAAAATAATATAAGTGAAACACTAGAGAAAAATTATCTAGCTCAAAAGATATAAGTGAAGCACATACAATATTCTAATAAATTCCGATTCAAGTGTGTCTCTCCGAAAAGGTGTGTACAGCAAGGATGATTCTGGTAAACTAAAAATCAAAGACTCAAATCATACAAGACGCTCCAAGCAAAACACATACCATGTGGTGAATAAAAATATAGCCTCAAGTAAAGTTACCGATAGACGAAAATGAAAGAGGGGATGCCTTCCGGGGCATCCCCAAGCTTAGGCTTTTGGTTGTCCTTGAATTTTACCTTGGAGTGCCTTGGTAATCCCCAAGCTTAGGCTCTTGCCACTCCTTGTTCCAAAATCCATCAAATCTTTACCCAAAAACTTGAAAACTTCACAACACAAAACTCAACAGAAAATCTCATGAGCTCTGTTAGTATAAGAAAACAAATAACCACTTTAAGGTACTGTAATGAACTCATTCAATATTTATATTTGTGTTAAACCTACTATATCCCAACTTCTCTATGGTTCATACCCCCCGATACTAGCCATAGATTCATCAAAATAAGCAAACAACACACGAAAAAACAGAAACTGTCAAAAACAGAATAGTCTGTAGTAATATGTAGGTTTTGAATACTTATGTAACGCCAAATATTCTACCAAATTAGGAAGACCTAAATAATTTTTGTATTAATCTACTACAGTTTGAATTGGTATTTTATCGCTCTCTGGTAAAAAAATGAAAATTATTCTCGTGAGCGCAAACTTTCTGTTTTTTTACCAGGATCAAACAACAATCATCCAAGAAGATCCTAAAGGCTTTACTTGGCACAAATACTAATTAAATCATAAAAAACACAATCATAACAGAGGATAGATGATTTATTTATTACTAAACAGGAACAAAAAGCAAGGAAAAAAATAAAATTGGCTTGCCTCCCAACAAGCGCTATCGTTTAACGCCCCTAGCTAGGCATAAAAACAAGAATAGATCTAGGTATTGTCATATTTGGTATGCAATCCATAAGTGGCTCTCATAATAGATTCATAAGGTAATTTAATTTTCTTCCTAGGAAAGTGTTCCATGCCTTTCCTTAATGGAAATTGGAATCTAATATTTCCTTCTTTCATATCAATAATTGCACCAATCGTTCTAACGAAAGGTCTACCAAGAATAATAGGACAAGTAGGATTGCAATCTATATCAAGAACAATAAAATCTATGGGCACATAATTCCTATTGGAAACCATAAGAACATCATTAATTCTTATCATAGGTTTCTTAATGGTGGAATCCGCAAGATGCAAATTTAAAGAACAATCATCAAATTCACAGAGACCTAGCACATCACACAGAGTTTTTGGAATCATGGAAACACTAGCACCTAAATCACATAAAGCATAGCATTCATGATCTTTAATATTAATTTAATAGTAGGTTCCCACTCATCATAAAGTTTTCTAGGGATAGAAACTTCTAATTCAAGTTTTTCTTCATAAGATTGCATTAAGGCATCAACGATATGTTTAGTGAAAGCTTTGTTTTGATCATAAGCATGAGGAGAATTTAACACGGATTGCAACAAGGAAATACAATCTATCAAAGAGCAATTATCATAATTAAATTCCTTGAAATCCAAAATATTGGGTTCATTGCTATGTAAAGTTTTGACCTCTTCAATCCCACTTTTATTAATTTTTGCATCAAGATCTAAAAACTCTCAATCATTGGGACGCCTTCTAACTAAAGTTGACTCATCTCTAGTCCCATCTTTATCAAGATTAATATTGGCAAACAAAGATTTAATAGGTGACACACCAATCACTTTTAGATCTTCATCATTATTATCATGAAAACTAGAAGAACATGCTTTTACAAAGAAATCTTTTTTAGCATGCATCCTAGCGGTTCTTTCTTTGCACTCATCAATGGAAATTCTCATGGCTTTGAGAGACTCAATGATATCATGCTTAGGTGGAATAGATCTAAGTTTCAAAGAATCAACATCAAGAGAAATTCTATCCATGTTCCTAGCCAACTCATCAATCTTAAGCAATTTTTCTTCAAGCAAAGCATTGAAATTCTTTTGCGAATTAATAAATTCTTTAACACCAGTCTCAAAATCAGAGGGCATCTTATTAAAATTTCCATAAGAGTTGTTGTAGGAATTACCATAATTATTAGAGGAATTATTAGGGAACGGTCTAGAATTAAATTTTCCCCTATACACGTTGTTACCAAAGTTGTTCCTACCAACAAAATTCACATCCATAGATTCATTGTTATTCTCAATCAAAGTAGAAAAAGGCATATCATTAGGATCAGAAGAAACACTCTTATTAGCAAACAATTTCATAAGTTCATCCATCTTTCCACTCAAGACATTAATCTCTTCTATCGCATGAACCTTTTTACTAGTAGATCTTTCGGTGTGCCATTGAGAATAATTAACCATAATATTATCTAGGAATTTAGTAGGTTCTCTTAAAGTGATTTCCATAAAAGTGCCTCCCGTGGCCGAATCTAAAAGATTTCTAGAAGCAAAATTCAATCCAGCATAAAAAATTTGTATAATCATCCATAACTTCAAACCATGTGTTGGGCAATTATGTATCATTAATTTCATCCTCTCCCAAGCTTGTGCAACATGCTCATGATAAAGTTGCTTAAAATTCATAATATCGTTCGTTGCTAAGAGAGATGATCTTAGCGGGAGGAAAATACATAGAGATAAAAGCATCTTTGCACTTATTCCATGAATCAATATTATTTTTAGGCAAAGAAGAGAACCAAGTTTTAGCACGATCTCTAAGCGAAAATGGAAATAGCTTCAATTTAACAATATCATCATCCACATCTTTCTTCTTTTGCATATCACATAAATCAACAAAGCTGTTTAGATGGGTAGCGGCATCTTCACTAGGAAGGCCAGCAAATTGATCTTTCATGACAAGATTCAACAAATCAGTATTAATTTCACAAGATTTAGCATCGGTAAGAGGAGCAATCGAAGTGCTAATAAAATCATTGTTGTTGGTATTGGTAAAGTCACATAATTTTGTATTATCCCGAGCCATCGTGACAAACAATCAATCAATCCAACACACAAGCAAACAAGAAGCAAGCAAAAAGAGATGAACAGAAAAAGGGCGAACAAAAAAGGGGTGAATAAAACGGCAAGGGTGAAGCGGGGGAGAAGAAAAGGAGAGGCAAATGGAAAATAATGTAATGCGAGGGATAAGAGTTTGTGATGGGTACTTGGTATGTCTTGACTTGTGCGTAGATCTCCCCGGCAACGGTGCCAGAAATCCTTCTTGCTACCTCTTGAGCATGCGTTGGTTTTCCCTTGAAGAGGAAAGGGTGATGCAGCAAAGTAGTGTAAGTATTTCCCTCAGTTTTTGAGAACCAAGGTATCAATCTAGTAGGAGACTACACGCAAGTCACCTAGTACCTGCACAAACAAACAAGAACCTCGCAACCAACGCGATAAAGGGGTTGTCAATCCCTTCATGGTCACTTACGAAAGTGAGATCTGAAAGAGATGATAAGATAAATATTTTTGGTATTTTTGTGGTATAGATTGGAAAATAAAGATTGCAAAATAGATAGTAAACTAGAATTGTAGATTGGAAACTTATATGATGTAAAGTAGACCCGGGGGCCATAGGTATCACTAGTGGCTTCTCTCAACATAGCATGTATTACGGTGGGTGAACAAATTACTACCGAGTAATTGATATAAAAGCACATAGATATGATGATATCTAAGGAAATGATCATGAATATAGGCATCACGTCCGTGACAAGTAGACCGGAATGATTCGGCATCTACTACAATTACTCCACACATCGACCACTATCCAGCATGCATCTAGAGTATTAAGTTCGTAAGAACGGAGTGACGCATTAGGCAAGATGACATGATGTAGAGGGATAAAATCAAGCAATATGATATAAACCCCATCTTTTATCCTCGATGGCAACAATACGATACGTATAATTTCCCTTTCTGTCACTGGGATCGAGCACCACAGGATTGAACCCAAAGCTAAGCACTTCTCCCATTGCAAGAAAGATCAATCTAGTAGGCCAAACTAAACCGATAATTCGAAGAGACTTGCAAAGATATCAAATCATGGATATAACAATTCAGAGAAGAATCAAATAATATTCGTAGATAATCAAGTTCATAAACCCACAATTCATCGGATCTCGGCAAACACACCACAAAAAGAGTTACATCGAATAGATCTCCAAGAAGATCGAGGGGAACTTTTTATTGAGATCCAAAGAGAGAGAAGAAGCCATCTAGCTAATAACTATGGACCCAAAGGTCTGTGGTAAACTACTCACAAATCATCAGAGAGGCTATGGTGTTGATGTAGAAGCCCTCCGTGATCGAATCCCCCTCCAAAAAATCGCCGGAAGAGGCCCCAAGATGGGATTTCACGGGTATAGAAGGTTGTGGCGGTGGAAAAGGTGTTTCATGGCTCTCCCCGAAGGTTTCAGGGTATAAGAGTATATATAGGCGAAAGAAGTAGGTCGGTGGAGCTATGAGGGGCCCACGAGGGTGGGGGCGCGCCTAGCCCCCCTGAGCGCGCCCTCCTACCTCGTGGCTGCGTCGCTGCTTCCTTGACGTCCACTCCAAATCTCTTGGATCACGTTTGTTCCAAAAACGATCCTCGCGAAGGTTTCATTCCATTTGGATTCCGTTTGATAATCCTTTTCTTTGAAACACTAAAATAGGCAAAAGAATAGCAATTTGCACTGGGCTTTTGGTTGATAGGTTAGTCCCAAAAATAATATAAAAGGTATAATAAAGCCCATTAAACATCCAAAATAGATAATATAATAGCATGGAACAATACAAAATTATAGATATGTTGGAGATGTATCAACCTACACAAAACAAGGACAAATGGAGAATTGTGTGTGCGTGGCATATGTACACATCATAAATTATGTTGTGCACGTGCTTTTGTTGGTTAGCACAAAATAGCCAATGCTCAAATAAATGGGATGCGTCATATAGAAACATGTCATCCATCATGAGAGGTTTGTTGTTATGTATAGCATAATGGAGACCCAGATTGTGTAATGCATCATGGGAAATATGTAGAGCATTGTTATTCATGGAATGCATATGGTGCAAGCAATTATGGGAATCATGCAAAGTATGGAATGCATCAAAATCTCCTAATATGTTTGAGGAAACTATGGGGGTCTCCTCATGAGCATTAATGGAAACATCACATGGAGAATATTGACAACATCCAAAATAATGCATATTTGGAACATTGTGATCATCGCATGGCATAGTAGATGAATTGCACAAATCATGCAAAGGAAGCATGGAAAAATCATCACATGAAAAAAAGCCAATGACCCTCGTCATCTATGCCATAAGTGCAAATGGGATTTATTTTAATGGGGCATGGATAGCTACTATGTTGAGATTGAAATGATGCAATATGGGAGATCTCACTCATAGCATATGACAAGTTTAAAGGGTTGTCTAACATGATGTGACCAAAAGAATTTTCACATGCAGACTAAGGCATAGCCTAGTGGTGGAAAGGGGCTGATGCCTTCCCACCCACCCAGGTTCAAAGCATGGTACTTGCAATTTGGGTTTGTTGCACCAATTATACTATAGAGGGGTTCCCTTATAGTCTTTTTGTCAAAAAAAAGAATTTTCACGTGATATCCTATGAGCATAGCATCACAACTAGGCAAATCAACATGCTCGTCATCATATTCATCATAAATGGGTGGCATATCTGAGCATGTGAAAGACATAGTATATGGTGAATCCATAAGGTGATCATCATCATGCAAGCAATCATTTGCAAGATAGTCCACTAGTGGGACAAGAGAGGCACCATCACCTATGTTACCTTTAGAGCATTGCTCATGTGTTGTAGGTGAGGTGTCAAAGTCCAAGTCGTGGTCATCTTCATCTTGATGGAACCATGTGGGGGTGCATCTTCTTCCTCCATGGCCATCGTCGTCTCCATTGGAGGTATGGACTCATCGAGGATAGGCATGTCGTCATGTAGGAGACCAAGCATCAAAGAAGAAAACACACTTGGAGTAGAGGGTAAGTCGTTACAAATCATAGTGGCCTCACGTGCCGTTTCAACTACCTCACTCACTAAGTGTTGTGGCTCACTCACTCCCTCTTGGATGCTCTCACTCGTATGGTTGGTGGAGTCCCTCGAATGGCTGTCAACCTCACATAGGATGTGTGGCATGCTCTCATGTGTCGGACTAGTGGTGGTCACACTCATCCTCTCATAGGAAATGCACTCAATGTCACATATGCTGGACTCACTCATATCACTCATGGTGGGGTGGCTCGCCTCACATGGGACTTGGGGCATCACGTCATATGTGGGTGTCGGAGGGATGTTGGTGCAAATGTCTCCATGCTCAACTCCTATCGCCGCCTTGGTTGAAGGGATAGCTCCATGCTCAACCCCCTTGTCCATAACGCCTCCAAAGATGAATGTCGTAGGATGTGGAAAAAAATCACTCTCCTCTGAGAGCGAAGATAAAGTCTCATGCGTGCTCGCGTAGCTTGACTCGGAGTAGGAGACATATTGGGGCGCCGTCTTCTTGTTGTTGAAGAGGTTCGTGCTTGTTGTCGTGGTCGAAGGGGATGGCCCTAGCTCGACCTTCTTGTCACCATCTTGTTGTTGGAGGCCCATATGATGTGGCACCTTGTAGCTCGTCTCCATGACCGAAGGGAATTTCCCATGCTCGGCCATCTTCCTTGAGGGGCTTCCGAAGATGGAAGTGTCGCCCTCGCTCATAGTTGGTCGCCTTGTACTTGATGATGTTGATGTAGGCATACTCATGGGAAGTAGGTGAAGATGCCGTACGTCCAATGGCGAACATGCCTTGATAGCACTTGGCGAAGATGCTGAAGTGGTGGCGGTAGCCATAGCATGCTCTTGGTGGTGCTTGTCTTGTGGTCTTCTCTTCTGCTCATGAAGTTTGGCCGTAGCATGATGTGGAGCTTGTTGGGACTTGTACGTTTGCGCTTGATGAGCATCTTCGTGTTGATGGTGTCGTTGTCGTGCTTGAGCTCGATGGCGTTCGTCGTTGTCGTGCACATGATTCTTAGAGGTGACTTTCCCTTCACAACGACGTGGATCACGAATGTGATGATGGTCGCCATGGAGATGTGGACATGGAAAAATTGCGCTTGCGTCGCGTGTGCGCTTCGAAGATGATCGACTAGCTTGCCGTCACCTTGAGGATGATGAAGGAGAAGAAGACTTGTAGTCGGTCACCATGTCTCGTAGTTGATCCTTTAGATCGTCCAACTTGGTGTTGATGTAGTCCCTTTTCCTTGCTTCGGAGTGTCATATGTCGATGGCGAGGTTGTCGAGGCGCTCTCGCAAGCTAGATTGTGCACCTTGCATTTCGTGTTGTAGTCCGAAGATGGGTGTTTTGGTGATGTAGTTGTTCACACCATTGTTGTTGCTGAAGACCGGAGATTAAATGCCTTTCTTATCCATCACAAGACTCGAGCAAATATGAGTGGAAGAATGGAGAGAACTATACCAAATGTACCTTAACCGATGTTGAAAATGGATCAATGATCAATCAAAGATGTAACAAGAAAATAGCACAATTGGTACTTATCTCGTCAATTTCTCACACCTACACAAGTAAGGCTTATGGTGGAGCTCGATGAGGATAGTGGCACAAAAATTTGATGCAAAATGTTAGCAAGAGTCAATAATGTTGAAATAGATTCACAAATTCGCAAGTGAAATAAGTAGACCAATAGAAATGAATGGCCCATGGAAACACACACACAGATAGATAAATGGGGTCGTGTAACCAAGGAATGAGCACAAAATGTGGAATCCACGGAAAACGCTCGTGTTGCACAACTCAAGACAGACGCTAGCACGATTGCTCTATAGGCGGATACGACTGATAATCCCAAGTGTAGGGAATCATCGTAGCAATTTCCAAAGGTAGAAGTGATAAGTATGGAGTGTCGAACCCACAAGGAGCTAAAGGTAAGAACAATATTCTCTCAAGCCCTATCTGCCACTGATACGGCTCTATGTACACCGAACGTTTGCTTCCAACTAGAAACGAGAAATAAACTACGTTGTGGGTATGAAGAAGATAACTTCGCATGATATCTGAGAGATAAAATGTAAAAGTAGGGGTTGTTATCATAAAGTTAGAATATATTACTCAATATTGTAAATAGCGAGTGTGGAATAATGATGGGTCGGTGTGCGGAATTGTCCTAGGCAATTGTTAACAAGACCGAAAGTCGTCATTGCAATTTCATATGAGGGAGAGGCATAAGCTAACATACTTTCTCTTCTTGGATCATATGCACTTATGATTGGAACTCTAGCAAGCATCCACAACTACTAAAGATCATTAAGGTAAAACCCAACCATAGCATTAAAGCATCAAGTCCTCTTTATTCCCATACGCCATGTCCCGCTTATCCGTGTTTGTGTTTCAGTCACTCATGCAACGCAGACAATAAGCAAACCATGGACATATTGCAACACCCTACAACGGGAATCCCTCACGCTTGCGCGACACAGAGGGCACCATAGGACAACACCAAAGTAAAACATACAACTCATACCAATCTAGATCATCAATCAACCCAAAGACAAAGGATATCTACTCAAAACAACATAGGATGGCAACACATCATTAGACTTTCTTACAGTTCTGGAGGTCATGGCCCTTGGTGCGGTGAATCTTGCAGTAGTGCTTGTCGGAGCCGTCCTGCTTGTCGGCGGCCGCCATGGCTTGGCAGTTGGTGCACGCGGCAATTTCCTTGCCGGAGCAACCAACTGTAGCCTTCTTGGCGCCCCCTTCGTCGCCGGACTGCTCAACGACTAGCACCTCTTTGTTCTGCTTCTTCCTGTTGTTGCGCCGCCGGTTTTTCTTTGCCGGGGCAGCATCTTCGCTGTCAGATCCTTCCGCTCCGGTCTTCTCTCCGGGGAGTCTCCTCCCTTCCTCAGTGCGTGCACATTTGTCGGCCAGGGCGTACAGCTCGCTGACGTCCCTAATCCGGCACATCGCCATCTCCTCCCGCATCCTGCGGTTACGCACGTTCTGATGGAACGCGCTGATGACCGCGGCGGGGTGGACGTCTGGGATGTTGTACTGTACACGGCTGAACCTCTGGATGTACTTGCGCAGGGGCTCCCCTTCCTTCTGGACGAGCAGATGGAGATCACTCTCTTGGCCATGAGGTTTGTGGCCGCCTGTAAAGGCGCCGACAAACTGATGGCACAGCTCAGCCCAGGAGGATATGGAGTTGTCCGGCAAGTGCATGAGCCAGGACCTGACGTTGGGCTTGAGCACCAACGGGAAGTAGTTGGCAAGGATCTTGTCATCCCGCCCCCCAGCAGCCTGCACCGCGATGGTGTAGATGCTGAGGAACTCCGACAGATGCGACTTGCCGTCGTACTTCTCTTGCACATCTGGCTTGAAGTTCTTCGTACTGGGCCACTGGACTTGCCGCAGCTCACGAGTGAACGCAGGGCAACCTACCGTGTACGGCAAGTCGCCTGGTTCCCCCGGCGCGTGCATGTCAACAGAGGGCCCAGCGCGCTGGTCTGATTGACGCCGCGCTTCTCTTCGCCGCTCGATGCGAGTACGAGCATCCTCTTGCTGTCGTTCTTGAAGAACTTGGCAGGGCTGCTGATCCACGGGGCACCTATGGGACCGGGGTCCCTTTTGGTTCGGCGGGGGCGGAGGTCGCGCAAAGAGCAGATCGAGGCGAAGCACACGGGCGGTTGGTCGTGCGAAGGGCAAATCGAGGCGAAGCACGCGAGCGATTTACCCAGGTTCGGGCCGCACGGATGCGTAAAACCCTACTCCTGCTTTGTGGATTGTATTGCTTTCTAGCTCGGGAGCGAGATCGAGCGTGAGTGTGTGGAGTTGCTGAACCCCGAGCGAGAGTGTTCGAAGTGTCTCCCCCCTCTCAGTTGCCCCGGGCCTCCTTTTATATGCTCAAGGGGTTACCGACATAGGGCAACGGAGGGCAAAAGTGGAAGAGTGGTGGTAGGCACAGCTAGGTGCTGTAGTAGGCACAGCTAGCTGCTACAGTGTTATCATACCTAACCCTGACGGCAGGGGACAAGAGCATTAAATGCCCGTCTGTGTCGCCTAAAAAGTGCCGAAAGGGGCTTGCTAGAGAAGCCACCGTTAGCCACGGTGGTTGTCTTGCCAGCGCCTGCTTGCCACCTCGCACCTCAGCTGCGCAGCCTTCCGCCACGTGTGCTTGGGAGGGCTCCAGAGCGATGCGTGGGTGGATGTGCTGGAGCGCGGGCACGAAGTGGGGGCTTCCCGCGGCAAGCTCTTTGCCGCGGTCGTCGTCTTGTCGTGTAGGTCCGGGAGCTTGTCGCTCACCGGGCCTTGCCGGGGCGCGTATGGCGCCGCGGCAAGTTTCCTTGGTACGCCTTGGTTGGCCTTCCCGGCAAGCGCCTCTTGCCGGGGCCTTGGGACGCTTTTGATAGCCTTCCCGGCAAGCTCCTCTTGCCGGGGTCTTGTCTTGAGTACTTTGTTCTTGAATGGTCTTCAAGGGGACCACGGAGGATCTTGGCGGTCGCCCGGCAAGCCTTGCCGCGGGATGCTACGACTGCCCGTGCACAAGTTCGGGGTACTAAGGGTACCCCTACTTTAGTACACCGACAGTGATGATGATGGTGATGTTGATGAAGACGATCACCGCGGTGCCCCTCCCGATGGCACTCCGATGCCACCGAGAGAGAGGAGGAGAGGTTTGCCCCCTTGTGCTTCCTCCTCCATGGCATCCCCCTGGATGGGGAGAGGTTCTCCCTCTGGTCCTTGGCCTTCATGACGATGATGGCCCCTCCGGGATCCTCCTCCATGCCCTCCGGTGATGATGGCCTCCTCCGGCAGGGTGCCAAAGAGGGCCTAGATTGATTTCTCAAGGCTACAGAGGCTTGCAGCGGCAGAACTTCCGATCTAGGTTAATTTCTGGAGGTTTCTGTATATATAAGAGGTTTTGGCGTCGAGAACAAGTCAGGGGGGGTCTCTAGGCTATCCACGAGGTAGGGGGCGCGCCCAGGGGGTGGGCGTGCCTACCACCCTCGTGGGCAGCCCGGGACTCTTCTGGCCCAACTCTTTTACCCCATGCCCTTATTCTGGTCCAAAAATAAGCTCCGTCAAGTTTCAGGTCAATTGGACTCCGTTTGGTTTTCCTTTTCTGCAATACTCTAAAACAAGGAAAAAACAGAAACTGGCACTGGGCTCTAGGTTAATAGGTTAGTCCCCAAAACCATATAAAATAACATATAAATGCATATAAAACATCCAAGGTTGATAATATAATAGCATGAATACTTCATAAATTATAGATATGTTGGAGACGTATCAGCATCCCCAAGCTTAATTCCTGCTCGTCCTCGAGTAGGTAAATGATAAAAGAAATAATTTATGAAGTGTGAATGCTAGCAAGTGCATAAGTTTCATCAATGATAGTTCCAATCACTTTTTCTAGCATCATTATATATCATAACAGTAGCTCATTTTCATAAAACTTTTCATGATCAAGTAACAAGCTATTCACCCGTTAAAGTATAGATCGTAAACTTTCTTGAAACTAAGAAACTATATTCTTAGTCATCAAACAATTGCAATTCATCCTATTTTCAGGAAGGGTCTATGTTAGAGCTTTGATTTAGCTAACTCCACATACTCAACTATCATTTAATCTTTCACAATTGCTAACACTCACGTGATATTTATGGGTTGAAAGTTTTAATCGGACACAGAGAAAGATAGGGGCTTATAGATTCGCCTCCCAACCTTTTACCTCAAGGGTAATGCCAACAATAATAGTTCATGATAACTTACATCCAATTATATATATATATATCAGGATCTTTCTAACACAATGTGCTTGCCAGAGGATAAAATGTAAAAAGGAAAGGTGAAGATCACCATGACTCTTGCATAAGGTAGAAGATAGAAGTAAAAGATATGCCCTTCGCAGAGGGAAGCAGAGGTTGTCATGCGCTGTTATGGTTGGATGGACAAAATGTTAATGCAAAAGAACGTCACTTTATATTGCCACTTGTGATATGGACCTTTATTATGCAGTCCGTAGCTTTTATTTCTTCCACATCACAAGATCGTATAAAGCTTATTTTCTCCACATTAATAGATCATACATATTTAGAGGGCAATTTTTATTGCATGCACCGATGACAACTTACTTTAAGGATCTTACTCAATCCATAGGTAGGTATGGTGGACTCTCATGGCAAAACTGGTTTAAGGAATGTTTGGAAGCACAAGTAGTATCTCTACTTGGTGAAAAGAATTTGGCTAGCACGAGGGGGAAAAGCAAGCTCAACATGTTGGATGATCCAAGACAATATACTTTATTTCGGATATAAGAAAACATAACCCATTACGTTGTCTTCCTTGTCCGACATCAACCTTTTAGCATGTCATATTTTAATGAGTGCTCACAATTACAAAAGATGTCCAAGATAGTATATTTATATGTGAAATCTCTCTTCCTTCAACATTCTTTCATGAATTGTTCAAGTGACCAATTCTACGTTTGCTAACTTTCAATAAGTTTACTACCTATACTTATTCTGTGTGAACTCATTACTCCCCATGGTATAAGCATATGAAACATATATAAATTTAGATTTATGATATTCAATTCATTCTACCATTTACTCATAGGATATATGTGAAGCACGTGAGTAAATGACAAACTACTCCAAAAAGATATAAGTGAAGGACACTGAGTAGTCAAATAATTAAATAGCCATGGGAGGATTCTTTTTCATTCAATATTTCAGATCCAATGATTTTATTCAAACATCAAGTAAAATTGAAACTACGCTCCAAGCAAAACACATATCATATGACGAATAAAAATATAGCTCCGAGCAAGGTATACCAATAGTTTTGAATACGAAAGAGGGGATGCATTCTGTGGCATCCCCAAGATTATGCGCTTGAGTGTTCCTTGAATATTACCTTGGGGTGCCTTGGTCATCCCCAAGCTTAGGGTCTTTCCACTCCTTATTCTCCTCATATCGATATCTCACCCAAAGCTTGAAAACTTCAATCACACAAAACTTAACGGAACTTTGTGAGATAGGTTAGTATGATAAAGAGTAAACCATTCACTTTGGTACTGTCAAAGACAAGGTTCATAATTGTTCTCACACAAATGCTACTGTACCATATCATTTATACAATTTATATTGAGAAATATAAGCCATAGAAACTAGAAAACAAGCAAACTATGCAATGAAAACAGAATCTGTCAGAAACAGAACAGTCTGTAATGATCTGAACACCAACCATACTTATACTACTCCAAAAATTCTGAAATAAATTGGTGGACGTGAGGAATTTTCCTATTAATCTTCTAAAAAAAGAATCAACTCAATCGCGCTCTTCTGTAAAAAAATGGCAGCTAATCTCGTGAGCACAAAGTTTTTGTTTTTTACAGCATGATCACATTAACTTTCACCCAAGTCTTCCCAAATGTCTTACTTGGCACTTTATTGAAAGAAAAGCTATAAAAACAAGTTTACTACAGTAGCTTAATCATGTAAACACACAAAAACAGTAAGGGTGAATATTGGGTTGTCTCCCAACAAGTGCTATTCTTTAATGCCTTTTAGCTAGGCATGATGATTTCAATGATGCTCACATAAAAGATAAGAATTGAAACATAAAGAGAGCGTCATGAAGAATATGAACACCATATTTAAATCTAACCCACTTCCTATGCCTAAGGATTTTGTGAGCACATAATTTATAGGAACAAGAATCAACTAGCATAGGAAGGAAAAACAAGTATAACTTCAAAACTTTAAGCATATAGAGGGGAAACTTGATAATATTGCAACTCCTACAAACATGTATTCCTCCCTCATAATAATTTTCAGTAGCATCATGAATGAATTCAACAATATAACCATCACATAAAGAATTCTTTTCATGATCTACAAGCATAGAAATTTTTCTACTCTCCACATAAGCAAAATTCTTCTCATTTGGAATGGCGGGATCACTAATTCCTAAAGTTGACACTCTTCCAAACCCGCTTTAGATGATAGTATTATTCATAATCCAAAAGATATAAGTGAAGTTCATGGAGCATTCTACAATTAATATAGAATAACCAATATCCAAGCTCAAAATGTATAAGTGAAGCACAGGAAGCATTCTATAAAACCATACTCAAAAGATTTAAGTGAAGCTCAAAGAGCAATTCTATAAGATCATACTTAAAAGATATAAGTGAAGCTCATGAAGTATTCTATAAATTGATGAAGGGACATATCTTACTATCATGGTTGTTAAAAAAAGAAAAAACACAAAGGACACAAATCATGTGAACAAAACAAAAACCGAGGTATACCGATATTTGTTGAAGAAGAAAGATGGGATGCCAACCGGGGCATCCCCAAGCTTAGATGCTTGAGTATCCTCTGGAATATTTACTTGGGGTGCCTTGCGCATCCCCAAGCTTGAACTCTTTCCTCTCTTTATTCTTCTCATATTGATAGCTCCTCGATCTTCGAACACTTCATCCACACAAAACCTTAACAAAAACTTTGTGAGACCCGTTAGTATAATAAAGCAAACCACTACCATTAGGTACTGTTTCAAACTCATTCCAATTTCATATTAGAACTATATCTACTGTATTCCAACTTCACCATGGTTCATATCCCCCGTTACTACCCATAGATTCATCAAAATAAGCGAACAACTCATAGAAAACAGAATCTGTCTAAAACAAGACAGTCTGTAGTAATATGGAGGTTTAGTAAACTTATGTAACTCCAACAATTATGAAATAAATTTAACAATTTGAAAATTTTGTACAGAAGTAACATGCAAAAAGTTGCAGACCCATTTGACTTTCCTGTAAAAAATTTAAAATCACGCGCTACAGCCAAAGTTTCTGTTTTTGTACAGAACATAGTAAACAAGCAATCTAATCATCCTAAAACCGAAACTTGGCACATTATTTTTATAATACAATGGATATATACAATGGGATAATTATTTTCAGAGAAGCTTCCATGAAATTTTATACATTGTTTCCATGAACATGAACACAAGTGCTCAAGGTCGACCCTCATTTCTTCAATGCATAATCTTCCAATCACTTCTCTTATTGAAAAACTTTTTAGGTATGAGAGGCAAGTACTTTTTTTCTATTTTCATTCTTTAATTTTTTTATGTTTCACCCACAACTAAACAGAAACAAAAAAGAAAAAAATCTACTTAGTGAAGAAAGCAAACAAGCACACACGAGAATATCAACCCCACGCTATTGCTCCCCGACAACGACACCAGAAAAAAGCTTGATAATCCCCAAGTGTAGGGAATCATCGTAGCAATTTCCAAAGGTGGAAGTGATAAGTATGGAGTGTCGAACCCACAAGGAGCTAAATGTAAGATCAATATTCTCTCAAGCCCTATCTACCACTCATACCGCTCTACGTACATCGAACGTTTGCTTCCGACTACAAACGAGAAATAAAACTACGTTGTGGGTATGAAGAGGGTAACTTTGCATGATATCTGAGAGATAAAATATAAAAGTAGGGGATGTTATCATAAATTTAGAATATATTACTAAATATTATAAATAGCAAGTGTCGAATAATGATGGGTCGGTGTGCGGAATTGTCCTAGGCAATTGTTAACAAGACCGACAGTCGTCATTGCAATTTCATATGAGGGAGAGGCATAAGCTAACATACTTTCTCTTTTTGGATCATATGCACTTACGATTGGAACTCTAGCAAGCATCCGCAACTACTAAAGATCATTAAGGTAAAACCCAACCATAGCATTAAAGCATCAAGTCCTCTTTATTCCCATACGCCATGTCCCGCTTATCCGTGTTTGTGCTTCAGTCACTCACGCAACGCAGACAATAAGAAAACCATGAACATATTGCAACACCCTACAACGGGAATCCCTCACGCTTGCGCGACACGGAGGGCACCATAGGACAGCACCAAAGTAAAACATACAACTCATACCAATCTAGATCATCAATCAACCCAAAGACAAAGGATATCTACTCAAAACATCATAGGATGGCAATACATCATTGGATCATAATATGTGGCATAAATGTCAGGACCCCGATTCCAAGCCACATCGATCTAGCCGGTAACATCTCATATCACTTTGCGGCCTCACGCACGGTATCCCATGGGTGTCGCCTTACCATGGCCCGGGACCGTTTGCGCTTTTTGGCCCACGTATATGATAGTGCCGCTAGCATCCATATGACAGAGAACCCGGGCCGACATGGCTAGTCGTGAACCCAAAGCGGCACAGACCTATGGAGACAGGCATACATGAATCACATCGAGCATGTTGGTCATCGGCGAGTGATTCCGGGCTGTAGCACTGGGCTAACAGGGCTCCGGGGAACCCGGGCTATAGCAGGCTAGGCAGGACTCCGGAAGTCACCGCGTGACATTTCCCCGAAGGGACAGACATAGGAACGAAGTGAAACACATGCCAACCATTCAAGTGTCCTGAACAGTAGTGCTGGGCTAGCAGGACTCCAGTGAACCGGGCTGTAGCGGACTACTATGGCTCGAGGAACACTAGACTACATTTCCCCATAAGAAAGGCTGCCAAGGATAAACAACTAGATTGTCGGATCCCACTCATACCAAGCATTTCAATCATACACACAATATGCCCGATATGAGTACATACAACATGGCATCACAACAAAACTCTACAACTCAAGTACTTTATTTAAAAGCTCCAGAGAGCCATACATAAAATGTTCATACAGATAGGGGTCACATGACCCGACACTCAAGTCATACAATCATACAAGCACATGCAGAAGCAACTAGTCTGAGTACAGACACTAGAAAGAAAGAAGGCTTCTCGAAGCCTGTCTATCTACATAGGGCCCTCCATGGCCAGGATCACCACCTGGGTGGCTAGTCACTCGTCGACGTCAAGGTCTACATAGAACCCATCGGAGGGGGCAGTGTTGTCGTCTGAAAACAGTAATTAAGCAAACATGAGTACAAGGGTACTCAGCAAGTCTTACAACAGAACCTACTATACATGCTTATTCTCAAGAAGGTGGTGGGGTTATTGCAGCAAGCCAGCTTTGACTCTTGGCTAAGCTATCCTACGGAACTCCACCAGTAAAAATAGTTTTCGCACACGAGTCCACTACTCACCAACACAATACTCCACCGAGGATCCTCCCTCGTCATCCTACGAGAGGGCCATCCTCGGTACTCACACTTATCTTGAGTCTTTTAGTAGTATCCATTAACTTGTCTATGAACTGCATAGGCAACCAAGTAGTCCTTTACTGCGGACACGGCTATTTGAATAGTTTTATACCCTGCCGGGGTGTACTTCGTCACACATGTTTCCACCACTTAGTGTCTGCACACGACATGTGCTCGGTAGACTTCAAGCAAAAACCGACGTGGGTGTAGACCACGACCTGACTAACCTCACAAGTCTCTAGTCCAGGTTTATCGCCTACTCAGGTTCCATCCGCAAGGAAATCCAGCCAGGGTGTCCTCAACGGCCCCAAACGATGTGTACAGGGTCCCGAGACGCCAAACGGGCGCCCGACATACCCGGCCACAGTGTATCTACCGCATCATAGCCCACCCCTAGGGTCAACGCTACGCACGGCCACCAACACATATCCTACAAACACCAGAAACTAGTTGCAACTCCTGGACAGAGGGCGAGAGGGGTCAGTAAGTCGAGCGGGGTCATATTTCAGGGCCCAATGTGTGGTAGTAGCTGAATCTCAAATCACGCATACAGATCTCAGTTCTTATGGACGGTCTCAATGAAACAACCCACCATGTACTCCTACATGGCCTCTCATCGATACCTTTACCAAAAGATGTTCAACACATTCCTCACATTACCGACATATCATATCACTCTAGCCCATCACCCAGATGAACCAGACCTGACACAACTCTAAGCATAGCAGGCATAGCAAGGTAGGAATCATATAAATGGCTCAATCAACTCCTACACATGCTAGTGGGTTTCATCTAGTTACTGTGGCAATGACAGGTCATGCAGAGGATAAGGGTTCAACTACCGTAACACACAGCAGTTTGAATCGCGTTGTCTTAATGCAGTAAACAAGAGCAGAAGCGAGAACATGGTTTTGTATCGGAATGATCAATGGGTTTCTTGCCTGTTGTAGTGGTAGTAGGGTACTGCCCTTCAGACGGATACTCGGGGTTTTCCTCGGAGGCAGAACCTACCATGAAAGACACACCGAAACATAATCAACACATGGCAATATGCAACAATATGATGCATGCTATGACATGGCAAGATGAAGGTGTCTTGGCCTAATGCAAGCTAAAACAGAAAGGGATGAACTCATTTGAGTCAAAGATTCAATTATTAGCTTATTAAACATGGCTTTATTAGTGCATAACCTCGTTCTGCTTAAACATCAAGGTTAACTTGTTTTGTCATGCATGAAACCATTACAGATGGATAGATTGAATTTTTCTGATCATTTTTCATATATAAATCTTTGCATTTGGAGCTATGGTTGATTTACTATGATTTTTAGAAGTTTTGATTATTTTTTGGAATTTTTCTATTAAGGAATAAATCCAGTAATTGAATTAATGCATCAGCACTACCTCACTGTGATGTCAGCGGGTCAAAGGCGCCAGCCCTGATCAAACCCGACTGGTGGGCCCCTTCTGTCAGTCTCTCAGCTAACTAATGGAGTTGGTTAGTGTTTAGTTAGCACTAAACTGGGTTAGTTTGGCTCTGGGCCCACATGTCAGTGAGAGAGGGGTATTTAACGGCGTCATTAACCTCTAACAGAGTGATTAGCTCTAATTTAAACTAATCTAAATTAGTTAGAAGCCGGCCCAACACATCAGTGTCTCAGATGGAGTCAAATTGGGGTCAAAGCCCTGGTCAGCGGGGCTAATCCCGCCGGCGTTGAGTCGCCGGCGAGGCCGAGACAGTGGAGAGCTTCAGATTTGGTCCTCCGCTGACCAAAACGCCGGTGGAGACGTGCTACGCGTAGCTGGGGAGCTGCCGCATCCAGTGGTGCAAGTGGTCGGACACGGGGACGCCGGAAACGACACTGGCGAGCTCGACAGCGGCGGCCAGAGTTCGGACGGGGTTGGGTTCGACGCTATGGTGCACGGGAGAAGGAGCTGGTGGTGGCTACGGGATCCTGGTGCTGCGCTGAGCACAACGGTGAGCTTGGCTTCGAGCCACTATGGCTCTAGCCACGACGACGCCATGGCCGGCGGCGGGGAGCTTTCGGGTGCGGTGGAAGTGGCGACTACAGAGGCCAAACGAGCACGGGAGCTAGGGGAAGAGGAAGAGGAGCTCACAGTGGGGGCGGAGAGGGGGTCAGCGAGCTCAGGGAGGTCCTGGCGGCGACGAATCGACCGGAGACGGCTCGGGTGCCCGAGGTTGAAGACGAGGGCGAAGACTGCGTTCGGCGGCATTTGGAGTCGCGTGGGTCAGCGGAGAGGTCCAGGGCGACGAGGCAGAGCTGTTGGGCTTGTCGGAGGGGTGAGGGGGTGGCTCTGGTGACGTCTACGGTGAACGGCGGCGAGGATCGCGCTTGGCCATCGCGGGAGAGGGTGAGGGAGACGAGGGGGAGAGTGAGGGAGGATGAGATGGGGACGTGGGGGTCGGCGTGGCATCCCTGGACGTCTCCAGGGCGTCGGCAGAAGCAGGAGGTGGCCGGCGTGTGGCCGCGGGCACCGGCCACGCGCTCCTCGTCCTCCTGGCGGGACGAGGACGACGACTGGCAAGGCCAGTCGGCTAGGCCGAGCCAGGTGGGCTGGGCCAGCGCAGGTAAGGCCCAGGTGGGCTTCCCTCTCTCTCTTTTTTTGATTTGTTTCTATTTTTCTATTTAACTGCAACTGTTGGGCTGTATTAAAATACTAAAACATTTCCAAAAATCCTGAAAATAATTGTGGGCTCTGTTTAGAATATTTCCAACAGCAACATTTACTTCCAGAATTATTTGAGCATTTAAATTATTTTATAGCATTTAAATGCCCAAAATCAAATACTTATGATTTAATTCAATGACCTTCTATTGACCTAGAAAATTGTGCACCAATTTTGCCAGAGGTTCTAAACCAAGACAAAGAGAGTGAACTTTTTAGAAGGGCATTTCAGGTTCATTGAAAAATAATTTTAGTAAACCCTAGTTGTTTCCAGCGGGGGTTGGGGGTTCTGTCTTCCCCATTTCAAATTTAAGAGGAATTTAAACATGATGCACACTCTAATGCTTGAACTAACTAGGGTGTGACAACTCACCCCCACTCAAAAGAATCTCGTCCCGAGATTTAGGATCCTCCGGGAAGAAGGTGGGGTACTCGAGTCGAAGACGATCCTCCCTTTCCCAAGTGGCTTCTTTCTCGGAATGGTGTGACCGTTGAACCTTGAGAAACTTGATATTATGACGTCGAGTGGTACGCTCGGCTTGATCAAGGATACGAACGGGATATTCCCGATAGGAGAGGTTATCTTGTAGATCAAGCGTTTCGTGGTCCACTCCACGGATGGGATCCGCGAAGCAACGCCTGAGTTGAGAAACGTGGAAGACATCGTGAACTCTGGAAAGATGCAAAGGTAGTTCCAATTGGTAGGCAACTTCTCCTTGTTTGGCAAGAATGCGAAAGGGTCTAATGTAACGAGGAGCCAATTTGCCTTTGATACCGAAATGATGGGTTCCCTTTAACGGAGTAACCCGAAGGTAAGCCTTCTCGTCGACTTCATAAGTCATAGGCTTATGTTTACGATCATATTGACTCTTTTGACGAGATTGGGCTGTTTTCAATTTCTCACGAATAACGCGAACCTGCTCTTCTGCTTCCTGAATCATATCCGGGCCAAAAAGTTGTCTTTCCCCGGTTTCTGACCAGTTAAGAGGCGTTCGACATTTTCGTCCATAGAGAACTTTGAAAGGAGCCTTGCCCAAGCTGGCTTGATAGCTATTGTTATAAGCAAACTCCGCGAATGGAAGGCATTTCTCCCAACTCATTCCGAACGAGATAACAGAAGCTCGGAGCATATCTTCCAGAATTTGATTAACTCGTTCTACTTGACCACTTGATTGAGGATGGAAGGCGGGGCTAAAAGAGAGACGAGTTCCCGTAGCATTTTGGAAACTTTCCCAAAATCGAGAGGTGAAGAGACTCCCACGGTTTGAGTTAATTTCCAATGGGACACCATGAAGAGACACTATTCAGGAGATGTATAAATCTGCTAGCTGGCTAGCGGTGATACTCTCACGAACAGGTAGGAAATGGGCTACTTTGGAAAGTCGGTCAATCACGACGAAGATGGCATTATTCCCTCTCTTGGTTCTGGGAAACCCAGTGATGAAATCCATACTGATTTTATCCCATTTCCATTCAGGAATAGCCAAAGGTTGAAGGGTGCCAGCAGGCCGTTGATGCTCTGCTTTAACACGACGACAAACGTCGCAATTAGCAATGTATTGAGCGATTTCTCTCTTCATCCTAGTCCACCAAAACCTCTGGCGTAGGTCTTGATACATTTTAGTACTACCGGGATGAATGGTGAGAGGGGATTCATGAGCTTCCTTAAGGATCAACTGTCGTAGATGTTGTTTCTTGGGAACCACCAAACGGTTCTCGAAGAAGACAGCACCCCGCTTATCCATGGAAAAACATTTAGCAACTCCGCTAGCAATGTTTTCCCTAATCCGGGATATGCCCTTATCACGCTTCTGGGCAGCTATGATTTGATCCATAAGGGTAGGTTTCGCCACCAGGGTGGATAGGAATCCTCGAGGAACAATGTGAAGATTAAGCTTACGAAATTCCTCATGGAGAAGTGGTTGACTTTGTTGTAACATCAGGTTGTTACAATAGGACTTACGGCTTAGCGCATCAGCCATGACATTGGCTTTGCCCGGGGTGTAAGTTATTCCTAAATCATAATCCGAGATCAACTCAACCCAAGGTCTTTGCCTGAGATTCAAATCTGGTTGGGTGAAGATATATTTCAAACTTTGGTGATCGGTGAAGATCTCGCAACGATTACCGAGAAGGTAATGTCGCCAAGTTTTAAGTGCACGGACTACAGCTGCAAGCTCTAGATCATGTGTGGGATAATTTTCCTCATGTGGGTGTAATTGCCGTGAAGCATAGGCAATTACCTGACGATCTTGCATGAGTATGCAACCTAGTCCTTGTCGCGAGGCGTCACAATAGATAATAAAGTCCTTGGAGAAGTCTGGTGGTACCAGTACGGGAGCACATGTCAGGTGTCTTTTCAGTTCCTGAAAGCTGAACTCGCGCTGTGGAGTCCACTCGAACTTTTTATCTTTCTTGAGGAGTTCAGTTAGAGGTTTAGCAACCTTGGAGAAATTCTCGACGAAGCGGCAGCAATAACTCGCTAAGCCAAGGAAGCTCCGAACTTGCTTAACCGTCTCAGGTGGAGTCCAATCAAGGATGGCTTGAACTCGTTCGGGATTGACAGCAATACCCTTACCAGAGATTACATGGCCTAGATAGGTCACTTCTGGCAACCAAAATTCACACTTGGAGAATTTGGCATAAAGGCGATGCTCTCGAAGTTTCGTCAATACCAGCCTTAGATGTTCTGCATGTTCCTCTTCATTCTTGGAGTAGATGAGTATGTCATCGAGGTATACTACGACGAATTTATCCAAGTACTCCATGAAGACCGAGTTCATTAACCGAGAGAAGGTAGCTGGGGCATTTGTTAAACCGAAGGACATGACGGTGTACTCGTATTGGCCATAACGAGTAACAAAGGCCGTTTTGGGAATGTCCCCATTTCTGATTTTGATTTGATGGTAGCCCAACCTCAAATCCATCTTGGAAAAGACTGAGGATCCAGCGAGCTGATCATACAGATCATTGATCCTGGGAAGCGGGTATTTGTTCTTGATGGTGACCAAGTTGACAGGTCGGTAATCCACAACCATTCGATCCGTTCCATCCTTCTTCTTAACGAAGAGGACGGGGCAAGCCCAAGGAGAGGAACTAGGACGGATGAAACCCTTTTTCAAGGACTCATCGAGTTGGTTCTTAAGCTCGGCTAGTTCTAAGGGTGCCATCTTGTAGGGTCTTCTAGAAATTGGAACGGTTCTTGGAACAAGGTCTATCACAAACTCAACATCCCTGTCAGGTGGAACACCTGGCAGTTCTTCTGGAAAGACATCCGGAAAGTCTCCGACTACCGGAACATCCTCAAGGTCTGGAAGGGGGTTGGCATTTAGGGAGTAAAGTTGGCGCTTGGCCACTCGAGTTAAGACATTGACTGTCTTGCCCGATGGGTGTGTAAGTTGAACGGTTCTAGTGGCACAATCGATCTTAGCATAATGAGCTGACATCCAGTCCATACCCAAGATGATGTTTATGTCCGAGGACTTGAGAGCTATTAAGGATGCAAGGAAGACAAGTCTATCGACAAGAATTTCATTCACATGGCTTACTCTAGAAGTTTTCCATCTAGAGCCAGGGGTTTGAATTTCCATGGTAGAGGGCATGTCACAGAATGCCGTGTTATGCAATCGATCATAGTTCTCGGATATGAATGAATGAGATGCTCCAGTATCGAAAAGAACAGATGCCGGATGGCAGTTAACAAGGAGCGTACCAAGGACGACGTTAGGATCCTCATGAGCCTCCTCGGCTGAAACATAGTTGACATGGCCACGTGCAGTAGTGACCGGCTTGGCGTAGAATGTCTTTCCCGCGGGCTTACCACGGCCAACGGACTTTCCAGTTTGAGTGGGGTTGTTGTTCTGGGGACACTCTCGACTTTAGTGACCCGGCTCTCCACACTAAAAGCATGTCACCACATTGGCGCATGGAGCAGCATTAGCAGCGGGGCCACCATAGGGCTTGGGCGGTGCAAATTGCTGGTTGGGACGAGGCGCCTCAAAGGATGGCCTCGGGATGAACCTGGGTGGCAGTGCCGTGCTTGGGATCCACACCCAGCGCTTCTGAGCTCCAGAGCCGGATGAAAAGCCAAAATCACGGGAGTGCTTGCGTGAAGCGTCATAATCAGTCTGGCCTGTCTCAGCACTGATGGCTTTATTGACCAACTTCTGAAAGGAGGTGCACTCGTGTAGACGAAGATCGCGGCGAAGCTCAGGGCTAAGTCCCTTGTGGAACCTTGCCTGCTTCTTAGCATCAGTAGATACCTCTTTAGGGGCATAGCGTGCCAGATTCCCAAATTCACGACTATATGCATCCACAGTCAGTCTTCCTTGGGTGAAATTGCAGAACTCCTCCCTCTTGCGATCCATGAGACCTTCCGGAATGTGATGCTCACGGAAAGCCTCACTGAATTCAGCCCAAGTAGTAATTTGGCCGACCGGGCGCATAGCTTCAAAATTTTCCCACCAGAGGCTAGCAGGGCCTTTGAGATGGTAGGCAGCGTAAGTAACCTTGTCGGCTTCGGCTACGTTGGCAGAACGTAGCTTGTGGGTGATGCTGCGAAGCCAGTCATCCGCGTCGAGGGGCTTGACGAAATGGTTAAACTTTGGTGGGTACAGCTTGATAAAGTCATTGATTGACACCAAGTCATTTCGTGGGTGGCGTGCAGTGTTCTGCTCAATCCGCTCTAGCAGGCAGTTAGTCTCACGCTTGTTTCTTTCTGCCTCCAGCATTACTTCGGCCAGAGACGGCGGGTGAGGCAGATTTTCACCCCTAGCTGCACTGGCTTCCCCCTGCTCTGAGGCAGCAGGGTTGCTGCAGGTGTTGACCATCCTAGGAGAAAACAAGACAATGGTTTAGATAAGGATGGCTCAAGCTTAGCAAGGAAGTGCAGAATGTAATGGATAGCACGGAATGCAGAGATGTTCATCCGTATGTCATGGTAATATAAAACTTCCATATATATACCAATGGTCATACACATCATACATAGTTTAGTACAAGCCAAGGCTACAGTACAACTATGATGAAAGACATTACATCTAATCGGAGGCATCCCAAGCTCCTATACATTATTTGTCTACACCTCCAGAATTGATTACACACAAAGTCATATTCCACAAGTCACACAGGGCAGTGGAGATACAACTACTACAATACTAGTGGTACTACTACTAACTCAGACAGCTCCGTAGTAGTCCTCATAGAAGTCACCTCCATAGCCTGGAAGTTCAACGTGACCATCCGGGAACAGACGGTCCTGAGGAGCCTATGGACCATAGGGGCTAGGATGAGGTCTTGGACCAACAAACGGTGGCCTGCGGGGACCACGGGGTGGGGTGATGCCTCCCACATCACGCCAATCCACCATGTCTGGCAAAGCAGATCTCACAGGATACAGATCCCTTGTATCCATACATCCAGCTTGCACCGCAGGTGCAAACCGAGTCAATGTAGCCCAATGATCAGCACGGGTATTGAAAAGCTCCAGCCTCAAGGCCCGATTCTCTCGGTCCTTATCTTCGAGCATCTCGGCAGTGGTACGAGTTAATGAGTCCTCCTGAGTGGAGTCAGCATAGATAGCCTGAAGATACCCTTGCGCTCCCGGAAGTGAAGCTGGCATGTAACGGAAGTCGGTGTTCCGAAGCAGGCCAGTCCGGACTCGCATGATCGTCATCATGGAATAGGCAGCATCCTGCACAGCCATCTCAACAGTAACCCCGAGTCCATAGGAACAGTGAAGGGGCTCGGTAGATCCAGGATAAGAAGGAAATATTCTGACGGTGCAGAAATATTGGCTTTGATTAAAGTCTCGGAATTGCTCTTCGACGGTGTATTCGGGATACCAACGGTAACCCGTCTCGATCATTACCCGGACTAACATAGCAGTATGACCGGGCACGTCGAGGCACCGGGTCAGGCGAACCACTTGGTTTTGAACATGGTTGGCCATCTGAAAGCACAACCACAATGCAAAGACATCAGAATTTCTAGGGAAAATTGGACAGCATAACAGCTGTAAATGCTCAGAAAAAGATTTGAGACATCCACAATAGTTCGCAATACCACTCAACAACATCATATCAAGGTTTTGATCCAATTAGCAACATACTAAAATAGTAGAAACTGAACTGGGCTTGTAACAACAATCCTATAAGCTACTACGGATTAGTAACACATGAACCTGATAGAAGAAGAGAGCCTAGTCCTTAACCCACGTTGAATGAGAAGAGAATGACTCAGATCAGAGGCATAGGGTAAAGGAGTAAAAGAGCCTTACGTTCCCTCCCATAATCAATTCCCCTACATATAACTAAAGCATTTCTAGACTCGACATCGACCAGCTTGGCTCAACGAACCTACAGGCAGTCCGGCTCTGATGCCAACGCTGTCAGGACCCCGATTCCAAGCCACATCGATCTAGCCGGTAACATCTCATATCACTTTGCGGCCTCACGCACGGTATCCCACGGGTGTCGCCTTACCATGGCCCGCGACCGTTTGTGCTTTTTGGCTGACATATATGATAGTGCCGCTAGCATCCATATGATAGAGAACCCGGGCCGACATGGCTAGTCGTGAACCCAAAGCGGCACAGACCTATGGAGACAGGCATACATGAATCACATCGAGCATGTCGGTCATCAGCGAGTGATTTCGGGCTGTAGCACTGGGCTAACAGGGCTCCGGGGAACCCGGGCTGTAGCAGGCTAGGCAGGACTCCGGAAGTCACCGCGTGACATTTCCCCAAAGGGACAGAAATATGAACGAAGTGAAACACATGCCAGCCAGTCAAGTGTCCTAAACAGTAGTGCTGGGCTAGCAGGACTCCGGTGAACCAGGCTGTAGCGGACTGCTATGGCTCGAGGAACACTAGACTACATTTCCCCATAAGAAAGGCTGCCAAGGATAAACAACTAGATTGTCGGATCCCACTCATACCAAGCATTTCAATCATACACACAATATGCCCGATATGAGTACATACAACATGGCATCACAACAAAACTCTACAACTCAAGTACTTTATTTAAAAGCTCCAGAGAGCCACACATAACATGTCATACAGATAGGGGTCACATGACCCGACACTCAAGTAATACAATCATACAAGCACATGCGGAAGCAACTAGTCTGAGTACAAACACTAGAAAGAAAGAAGGCTTCTCGAAGCCTGTCTATCTACATAGGGCCCTCCATGGCCAGGATCACCACCTGGGTGGCTAGTCACTCATCGACGTCAAGGTCTACGTAGAACCCATCGGAGGGGGCGGTGTTGTCGTCTGAAAACAGTAATTAAGCAAACATGAGTACAAGGGTACTCAGCAAGTCTTACAACAGAACCTACTATACATGCTTATTCTCAAGAAGGTGGTGGGGTTATTGCAGCAAGCCAGCTTTGACTCTTGGCTAAGCTATCCTACGGAACTCCTCTAGTAAAAATAGTTTTCGCACACGAGTCCACTACTCACCAACACAATACTCCACCGAGGATCCTCCCTCGTCATCCTACGAGAGGGCCATCCTCGGTACTCACACTTATCTTGAGTCTTTTAGTAGTATCCATTAACTTGTCTATGAACTGCATAGGCAACCAAGTAGTCCTTTACCGCGGAAGCGGCTATTCGAATAGTTTTATACCCTGCAGGGGTGTACTTCGTCACACATGTTTCCACCACTTAGCGTCTGCACACGACATGTGCTTGGTAGACTTCAAGCGAAAACCGACGTGGGTGTAGACCATGACCTGACTAACCTCACAAGTCTCTAGTCCAGGTTTATCGCCTATTCAGGTTCCATCCGCAAGGAAATCCGGCCGGGGTGTCCTCAACGGCCCCAAACGATGTGTACAGGGTCCCGAGACGCCAAACGGGCGCCCGACATACCCGGCCACAGTGTATCTACCGCATCATAGGCCACCCCTAGGGTCAGCGCTACGCACGGCCGCCAACACATATCCTACAAACACCAGAAACTAGTTGCAACTCCTGGACAGAGGGCGAGAGGGGTCAGTAAGTCGAGCGGGGTCATATTTCAGGGCCCAATGTGTGGTAGTAGCTGAATCTTAAATCACGCATACAGATCTCAGTTCTTATGGACGGTCTCAATGAAACAACCCACCATGTACTCCTACATGGCCTCTCAGCGATACCTTTACCAAAACATGTTCAACACATTCCTCACATTACTGACATATCATATCACTCTAGCCCATCACCCAGATGAACCAGACCTGACACAACTCTAAGCATAGCAGGCATAGCAAGGTAGGAATCACATACATGGCTCAATCAACTCCTACACATGCTAGTGGGTTTCATCTAGTTACTGTGGCAATGACAGGTCATGCAGAGGATAAGGGTTCAACTACCGTAACACACAGCAGTTTGAATCGGGTTGTCTTAATGAAGTAAACAAGAGCAGAAGCGAGAACATGGTTTTGTATCGGAATGATCAATGGGTTGCTTGCCTGTTGTAGTGGTAGTAGGGTACTGCCCTTCAGACGGATACTCGGGGTTATCCTCGGAGGCAGAACCTACCATGAAAGACACACTGAAACATAATCAACACATGGCAATATGCAACAATATGATGCATGCTATGACATGGCAAGATGAAGGTGTCTTGGCCTAATGCAAGCTAAAACAGAAAGGGATGAACTCATTTGAGTCAAAGATTCAATTATTAGCTTATTAAACATGGCTTTATTAGCGCATGACCTCATTCTGCTTAAACAGCAAGGTTAACTTGTTTTTTCATGCATGAAACCATTACAGATGGATAGATTGAATTTTTCTGATCATTTTTCATATATAAATCTTTGCATTTGGAGCTATGGTTGATTTTCTATGATTTTTAGAAGTTTTGATTATTTTCCGGAATTTTCTTTTAAAGAATAAATCCAGTAATTGAATTAATGCGTCAGCACTGCGTCACTGTGACGTCAGCGGGTCAAAGGCGCCAGCCCTGGTCAAACCTGACTGGTGGGCCCCTTCTGTCAGTCTCTCAGCTAACTAACGGAGTTGGTTAGTGTTTAGTTAGCACTAAACTGGGTTAGTTTGGCTCTGGGCCCACATGTCAGTGAGAGAGGGGTATTTAACGGCGTCATTAACCTCTAACAGAGTGATTAGCTCTAATTTAAACTAATCTAAATTAGTTAGAAGCCGGCCCCACACATCAGTGTCTCAGATGGAGTCAAACTGGGGTCAAACCCCTGGTCAGCGGGGCTAATCCCGTCGGCGTTGAGTCGCCGGCGAGGCTGAGACGGCGGAGAGCTTCGGATTTGGTCCTCCGGTGACCAAAACGCCGGTGGAGACGTGCTACGCGTAGCTGGGGAGCTGCCGCATCCAATGGTGCAAGTGGTTGGACACGGGGACGCCGGAAATGACGCCGGCGAGCTCGACAGCGGCGGCCGGAGTTCGGACGGGGTTGGGTTCGACGCTACGGTGCACGGGAGAAGGAGCTGGTGGTGGCTACGGGCTCCTGGTGCTGCGCTGAGCACAACAGTGAGCTTGGCTTCGAGCCACTGTGGCTCTAGCCACGACGGCGCCATGGCCAGCGGCGGGGAGCTTTCGGGTGCGGTGGAAGTGGTGACTACAGAGGCCAAACGAGCACGGGAGCTAGGGGAAGAGGAAGAGGAGCTCACAGCGGGGTCGGAGAGGGGGTCAGCGAGCTCGGGGAGGTCCTGGCGGTGACGAATCGACCGGAGACGGCTTGGGTGCCCGAGGTTGAAGACGAGGGCGAAGACTGCGTTCGGCGGCGTTTGGAGTCGTGTGGGTCAGCGGAGAGGTCCAAGGCGACGAGGCGGAGCTATTGGGCTTGTCGGAGGGGCGAGCGGGTGGCTCTGGTGACGTCTACGGCGAACGGCGGCGAGGATCGCGCTCGGCCATCGCGGGAGAGGGTGAGGGAGACGAGGGGGAGAGTGAGGGAGGATGAGAGGGGGACGTGGGGGTCGGTGTGGCATCCCTGGACGTCTCCAGGGCGTCGGCAGAAGCAGGAGGTGGCCGGCGTGTGGCCACGGGCGCCGGCCACGCGCTCCTCGTCCTCCTGGCGGGAGGAGGACGACGACTGGCAAGGCCAGTCGGCTGGGCCGAGCCAGGTGGGCTGGGCCAGCACAGGTAAGGCCCAGGTGGGCTTCCCTCTCTCTCTTTTTTTTGATTTGTTTCTATTTTTCTATTTAACTGCAACTATTGGGCTTTATTAAAAATACTAAAACATTTCCAAAAATCCTGAAAATAATTGTGGGCTCTGTTTAGAATATTTCCAATAGCAACATTTACTTCCAGAATTATTTGAGCATTTAAATTATTTTATAGCATTTAAATGCCCAAAATCAAATACTTATGATTTAATTCAATGACCTTCTATTGACTTAGAAAATTGTGCACCAATTTTGCCAGAGGTTCTAACCCAAGACAAAGAGAGTGAACTTTTTAGAAGGGCATTTCAGGTTCATTGAAAAATAATTTTAGTAAACCCTAGTTGTTTCCAGGGGGGTTGGGGGTTCTGTCTTCCCCATTTCAAATTTAAGAGGAATTTAAACATGATGCACACTCTAATGCTTGAACTAACTAGGGTGTGACAATAAAGCACCATGTTCAAGTAGGGATTACAGCGGGGTGTGGGAGAGTGGACTGCATAAGAGAGATGAGGATGGTGATGATGATGGTGATGTTGATGAAGACGATCACCGCGACGATGATTCCCCTCCCGATGGCACTTTGGTGCCACCGAGAGAGAGGAGGAGAGGTTCTCCCCCTTGTGCTTCCTCCTCCATGGCCTCCCCTCTGGATGGGGAGAGGTTCTCCCTCTGGTCCTTGGCCTTCATGACGACGATGGCCCCTCCGGGATCCTCCTCCACGCCCTCCGACAGGGTGCCAGAGAGGGCCTAGATTGATTTCGCATGGCTACAGAGGCTTGCGGCGGCAGAACTTCCGATCTAGGTTAATTTCTGGAGGTTTCTGTATATATAAGAGGTTTTGGCGTCGATAACAAGTCAGGGGGCCCTCCGAGCTGTCAACGAGGTAGGGGGCGCGCCCAGGGGGTGGGCGCGCCTCCCACCCTCGTGGGTAGCCCGGGACTCTTCTGGCCCAACTCTTTTACTCCATGGCCTTCTTCTGGTCTAAAAATAAGCTCCGTCAAGCTTCAGGTCAATTGGACTCCGTTTGGTTTTTCTTTTCTGCAATACTCTAAAACAAGGAAAAAAATAGAAACTGGCACTGCGCTCTAGGTTAATAGGTTAGTCCCAAAAACCATATAAAATAGCATATAAATTCATATAAAACATCCAAGGTTGATAATATAGTAGCATGAATACTTCATAAATTATAGATTCGTTGGAGACGTATCAACGACACTTGTGCACAACCTATGATATGCAAAATGTATCAACTTCTATCCCAAGTAGGCTATGTATGTATGGTTCTCGGTGTTTCTCACACGATGATCCAAGATGATCGGATATGACAATCGTATATGCAATGTGGTATGATGCTATGGCTATTGCTTACAAGCTCTTTGCTCTTTCTCTTTTGCTTAAAAGCTTATTCTTTTTTTGTGTATGGCCACTTTTGCACAATGCACAACCAAGATAGCAATTGTGTATATGTGGGAAAAAACTTGAGGCACACGAGATGATATGATACCAAGATGATACCGATATTGTATGGTATGTATGAAATGGAAGGTGTAGGTCAATGATCACTAATGTGCACAAGTAACATTGTCAGCAATACTCAAATGGCTAGTATCGATAGGCAAGTGACGCAAAATAGGCTAGGGGTTATCAATGCAATTGCAAGGAGAATGTATAATGATGTCGTCGAGGTTACCGTCCGATGCGATGAGGAGTGGCAGTGTTCTTCATGTAGAGCCGCTCCTAATTAGACGAAACACCTTAGGAAACGAAAAAACCCGCAAACTCAAAATCTCAAATGTCAAATGTCAAATGGTGGTAGCGGGAAAGTGGTGGTGGTGTTGTGGAAGCTCAATGGGATTCCGGAAATGCAATGATGGGTTATGCGAGTAGGCAATGCGGAAGTGGGAGGTTGTTGGGTTATGATACGGAGTTGAAGGTCACCGTCCCTTTGTAGCCGAAACACCTTAGGAGACACAACTCAGAACTGAAACAAAATTGGGTTAAGTTGGTGTGATGGTGGTGGTTGATGAAGAAGCAACCGTCCCTAAGTAGCCAAAACACCTTAGGAGACTTAAATCACAACTCAAACAACCACTAATGCTATATGGATCAAAATGGGTTAGGTTGCGGAAGTCGGTGGTGGCGTAGCGGATGATGTGGTGGAAGCCCTAGGCAAAGATGCCAAAGTTCCAAATATTTGATGGTGTCAAATGATGTTGGAAGTATTTTTGTGGGATGGGGGATGTCAAAATCTTCAAAACGAGCTAAATAACATCAAAATCGGAGTTCAGATGAATTAGTTATGGCCGAAACAAAAATCAGCCAAAGTCAATATCTACATGTGTCGGACGTCCGGTAATGAACGGATGTCCGGTCGGGCTCGGTAATCCGCTGTTTCAGCTTGGTTTTGGGGTTCTGGTCATCCGGTAAGTGTTGGACTTCCAGTGGCTCAAAGGGCTCCGGACGTCCGTAAAAACGTCAGTCGTCCGGTGGGTCGGGGTCAACTCGAGATCCAAGATTTGGGATGTGATTTTGCGTGGAAATTGGGGATTTTGGGGTTAAAATTGAGGAGATTTCGTGGACGGAAGATGAGAAAACTTGGGGAAATGCTAGATCCACTCAAAACCAAGCAAATCCATGGATCAAATCCAACAGAACTTCATCAAACCAACAAATCACAAAAAAAAATTGGGGCTATTTTTGGTGGGGATTTTCGAAATTGGGGAAGAACACAACAAAATTAGGCTAGAAAAAGAGGGGTAGGTGCTCCAAATTCGTGATCAACCTTGCTCTGATCCAACATGATGTAGGGTGGAACCCTATATGGCCGATCTTTCACGAAAGGAGCGGATCCCGCGATGAACACGAAGAACACAAGGGGAAAACACGAAGGGAAACACAAGAGAATCACTCAAACCAACAAGATATGGTCACACATATGATAGATCCTCGAACACAAAAGGAGATACAAGATCCACGATCAACAAGGGACGATAACAACGGTAACCAATTATTCTCCGTGAGGATGTCTTGAGGGGGTTCTTCCCGTATAGGGGTCTTGAATCCTGTTGGGGGATCTTCTCCGCAGAGGTCATGAGCTCCAAAGGAGAAGTAACCAAGTGGATGGGCAAAGCTCTATCTCTAATATGAGCTATCACATTGCTGACCCTAACTAGGAGGAGGGGGTGTCCTATTTATAGTCGTAGCGCAAATGGGGGCGAAGTGAAGGGGTACATGGGCCTCGGACCCGAAGCTGTGGGCACACAGGCGTCGGACGTCCGACAGGTACCGGACGTCCGGTGGCTCGTGAGGGTCCGATCGTTCGGCGTTTTGGCTTTGGATAGGTGGCACCGGATTTCTGGAGAGAGACAGACGTCCGGTTGCTGGAGTGTGTCGGACATCCGGTACTTGCCGGTCGTCCGGCCGCTGTAGCTTCCGTCGGCTGGCCTTTCTGGCTGGCTGAGTGTCCAGGCGTTGGACGCCCGGCATCGTCCGGTGGCTGAAGCTTCCGAGCATCTCCTTCTCTTGCTCCGCTTCCTCACCTTCTCGTCCGATGCTTCTTGGTCTTCTTCTTGGTTCCTGATCATGCATAGCATATACGTTTTAGGTAGTAGCCATGTCTCGCATGTGGAAAGTGACAGTTCGGAGAGGAGCGAGTTCACCTTGTGTCTAGTGGCGTATGTTCGAGGTCTCATCATATGTCCTCTTGGGTCTTCGGTACTCATTATAGTGTACATGGGGATGAACATAGGATGCTCCGCATCATTATCTCTGATGCTGAAACTCAATCGAGTAATGAACACTCACCTTTTGATAATGAAAAAGATAATGATGAGGTTCGTGAAGATACTCAAACAAATAATAAAGAACCAGACAATGATGTTGAGATAGAACCCGCAATTGATCTTGATAACCCACAACCCAAGAATAAAAGATATGATAAAAGAGACTTTATTGCTAGAAAACACAATAAGGAAAGAGAACCATGGTTTCAAAAACCTATGCCCTTTCCACCTAAGTCAACTAAAAAGAAAGGTGATGAAGAATTTGAAGGCTTTGCTGAAATGCTGAGGCCAGTCTTTTTGCGTATTCGCTTGACTGATATCTTAAAAATGCCTCCTTATGCAAAGTACATGAAAGACACCATCACCAATAAGAGAAAAATAACGGAAGCTGAAATCTTCACTATGTTTGCTAATTATACTTTTAAAGATGGAGTACCTAAAAAACATGGAGATCCGGGAATACCTACTATACCTTGCTCCATCAAAAGAAAATATGTGAAATCTGCTTTGTGTGATTTGGGAGCTGGTGTTAGTGTTATGCCTTTCTCTTTATAAAAAAGACTTGATTTGAATAAACTCACACCTACTGAAATATCTTTGCAAATGGCTGACAAATCAACTGCCATACCTATCGGTATTTGTGAGGATGTGCCCATTGTTGTTGCGAATGTTACTATTTTGACTGACTTTGTTATACTTGAGATGCCCGAGGACGACAACATGTCGATTATCCTTGGTAGACCCTTCTTGAATACTGTAGGGGCTGTTATTGGTTGTAATAAAAGCAAGGTCACTTTTCATATCAATGGTAATGAGCACACAGTGCACTTCCCGAAGAAACAATTCCAAGTGAATGGTATTAATGTTATTGAAAAATCTTCGGCGATCACTGTTAGAAGTTTTCAACTACCTCTACCTACTACAAAAAGAAATACGAATTGCTTATTGTTGGGGACATTCATATCCATGTTGAGATAACTTAGTGATTTACAAAAGTTCTTCGATTTCATGCTAATCGAAAGTGGTTGTTAATAAGACTTGATCAACCTTATTAATGGATCATTTTTGAGAGGTATGAAGTTAATGAATTTAGTGAGCACTACCTTCTGTCCCTACCTTTTGTCTATTTCCTGAATTTCACGTGCAATAAAAAATGACCCAAAAATAAAAGGTCTCAGAATGCTCTGAAAATTTAATATGTTTTTTTTGAATATTTAAGATTTTTGGTGCAAATAACATCAGAGGGAGGTGCACCAGGTGGGCACAACACACCTGGGCACGCCAGGACCCCTAGGCACGCCCTGGTGGGTTGTGGTCCCCACCACTACAAAAAAAGACATGTCCGTGACATTTTGGGCCGAACGAAATGTTTTTCTGTCATGCTTATGACACTTCTATGATGACAATTGTGATAAAACATGGTATCATCATAGATGTGGTGGGCTCTTACTTCTATGACAAAAAATCATGACAGAAAATGGGCTTTTCGTCCTGGGAGGGCCGGAGACGCAGTTGCATGACATTCTTTGGGCCGTCCATGACGCAAAAAACCATGGTAGAAGCGAGGGCGAGGAAAATATCAGGGAGTTCCCAGTTATGGTGGGTGGTCGGGGGCTGAGTGATGCGCGTTTCTCTCGCACACGTACGCGCGTGGGTGCGAGGCGTTGGGCTCTAACTGAACCCGACTGAGGCGTTCGCCTACTGAACCCGAGCGATTGCACTGTAGGCTATGCGTTATTGAACCCGAGCGATCGATCGATGGCTGTTAACTGAACCCGATCGAGTGATTCCTTCGCCACACTACTGCTAACTGAAGCAGACCGATGTTGCCTCTGGATGAACAGTGAGCGTTGTTGGGAGGGTGGATGAATAGTTCCACTGGGGGCACCCCTCCCGATGAACAGGACCCCCGTTTCGACCGTAGTGCTCCAACACAAGTTCGTTTCCTTCGTTTTGCGGTACGCCACACCCCTCATGATCAACAGGACCCCGTTTCAACCGTAGGAGGTCCAAGAGAAGTCTGTTTTCCTCCATTTTGCGGTACGCCAGACCCCTCATGATGAACAGGATCCCGTTTCAACTATGGCCGGTCGAACACAAGGCCGTTTCCTCCATTCTGCGGTACGCCAGGCCTCGTTTCCATCGGCTGTTCCATCCAAGCCGGCCGGCTCCCAATGAACACCATGTATTCCGTTGCCTCCCCATGAACACGACACATTCTCTTGCCTCCCCATGAACACGATGACAATGCAGTTTCTTTGTTCTGACCCAGCCATGTGCATGAGCCCTAGCCGTACGTATGCGTGAGTAGGTGTTCGAGACCCCGCCCGTATGTACGTACGTGGCTGTATTTACCTTCTTGCACCCTGGTCACTAGACGTACATGTACATGCTACATGCGTGCCTCTACTATGACATGTGCACGCCTCTACTACAACACGTGCCCTTCCTTACACGACCACGGTTCATCGCTGCAGCCTGCAGACAGACCGATCGACCAGTATGTACGTACACGTTTGTGACTAGAATGACAATGCTACGAACGGTTCAACCAGGTGGGTCCTGTCTCTCAGGCACTTCCTTGTGTGCGAAAATGTAGCTGGTGGGTCCCAGTAGTCAGGGGGCGAATCATTTTTTGCCCGTAATATGGACGCACTTCCTTGCGTGCGAAGATGTAGCTCGTGGGTCCCAATAGTCAGGGGAAACATTTTTTCACAAAATACGGTGGCCCGTCCAGTGGTTCCCTGCTGTCAGGTGGAGGAATCATTATTTTCCGTGTAATAAGGAGGCACTTCCTTGCTGCGGTCGTGGACCCAATTGTCAGCCCCTCCACGTACAGTACTCTTCTGATGCAAGTCGTTCCTTGACCACGCCGCGTCGAGAGCACCAGGGCGGTGGACGACGGCGAGGCCTAGGAAGGGGACGACGCGGAGCCGGGGAAGAGACGACAGTGGATTTCCACACAGAGAGGAGTACAAGGGTTCACTGGTTCAGCTACAGTGTGAGTCTGGCTTCGCCGCAGGGTCTGGCCAGCGGTGGGAGTAGTAGGGGGCGGTGAGGCTTCCGCGGCAGCATAGCCGGCCATGGGAGGCAGGAGCAGGAGGCAAGATCGGTGCTGCTTTGGGCGGCTGGAGCAAGAAGACCAGAGGTTGAATAAGCACTACAGCCATTGGATGGACATCGTACAGTCACTGCAGCTAGAATCGTTCATATTGACTAAGTTGACAAAGCCCTCCGTCCGCGTCAACTTAGTAGGCCCACAAGTCAGCCTCCCATATGTTGGGTCCTAGCTAGCAAGGGGAGTGATAGAGGCAAAGGTGTCCCGTCTTTCGATGAGATGGTGTCTATCGTTTTGGAGGAAGTTGACTTTGACGATCTGACTACGAACGTGCGAGGACGTCGCGCCTTAGCAATCTCTAAACCAACTCCGAGAGGTTATTGACCATGCCAGAGCATGATCAACCTGACCACGAAGGTCTGTTTCCTGTAGGCAAACGAAGAACAAGCAAGAAACTAAGATTGCAATCTGGATATTGCGAATATAAGAGGAAAGTTTTATTCATCAAGGTTGGGTTCTATGACGCATTTGTTGGGTCGTTGAACACAAACAAAGTACGCGAAGTTGCAGCTATGGCGAACTTTAATCTAAACAAAACCCAAAGTCTAAATGATTCCCCAAGGGCTATATATATGGAGGAGAGAGGGGGAATTTTGTGTCCCTTGGAGGTGGGTCCAAAACCAACCCTAAATCTTATTTCCCCACACATACGGACTCTAAAAACAACCTATAATCAAGTATTTGAAAATTACATGGGCCTAGCCCAAAAATAAGGAAACGCAGCACCTAGGCTAGCCCGTGGACAAAATTTATGAAGTGGAATCTTCTATATTTCGTCCAAGGCTTCATTCACTCATTATGGTGGCTTCAAAGTCCTGGAATCATCACTTGTAACTCCGTTCTTGTTCCCCTTGCGTATGCCATCATCTCCATGCTTGAACTTGCTCCAAGGTTCATCTTTCTTGTCCAAGCTAGGCCCTTCATTTGTAAGCAAAACAAATGTATCCAATTTAGGTAGCATTATATTCTCATGAACATTAGAATCGTTACCAAGAAACAAAAGTACCTGATAATTCAATTGGCGTGCGCAAGCTCTAGTAATTGGTCCAGTATGTATAGCAATAGGGGCTGTGGGTGTAACAATGGTATTGATGTCCTCATCAGGGAGTATTCTTTTTTTTGTGCATAATAAGGAAGCACTTCCTTCCGTGCGAAGATATAGTTGGTGGGTCTGAGCTGTCAGCGGTGGGAACGTTTCTTCGCGAAATACAGAGGCCCTTCTGGTGGGTCCCAGATGTCAGGTGGAGAAATCATTATTTTGCATGTAATAAGGAGGCATTTCCTTGTGTGTGGCCGTGGACCCAACTGTCAACCTCTCCTCGTACAGTCCACTTCCAACGGATGTCGTTCGTTGACCATGTTGACCACGCTGCACCAAGAGCACCAGGGCGGTGGACGACGGCGAGGCCTACGAAGGGAACAACATGGAGCCGAGGAAGACACGACAGTGGCTGCCCATGCGGTGGGGAGTATGAGGGTTGACTGGTTCAACTGTTGTCGCCGGAAAATAACATGAGGTGTGGGTGAGTTGAGGGATAGCCGGGCCAGGGAAGCGAGTGTGGTGGGGCCGTGAGGCCTGCCCGGCAGCGCAGCCGACCACAGGAGGCGGGAGCAGGCGTTTTAACCGGCGCTAGTTTGGTCGGCTGGAGCAAGAAGATCAGAGACTGAAGAAGCACGATTTCCGTTAGATTGACATCTGACGGTCTGACGCTGGTAGAGTCGATTATTGACTAAGTTTCTTTTTTGAGAAACCTTGTGTACGCATGAACTTAGTAGGCCCACAAGTCAGCCTCCAAATCTGTGGCAGACAACATAGAGCCCAATTGTTATTTTTTAAATAATTTGCAGCCCATTTTCTAATTCTTAAGTAATTTATTACAACCCATTTTCTGCCCAGGACCATGGTCAAAAATTTCAACCTTATTTTGCATATTTCGGTGGAGTCCGAACTGTTGTAATCCTGAAATGATGAACATTTTTTAAGAACTTATTGATTTGCCAAAAAAATTGTTTGTTTTTTTAAGCAAACAAGATGTGGGACAATTGAGTTAGTTTAAGGGAAAACCAGTGGTAAAAAAAATCAGCGCTGGGAGGGAAAACAACAACAAAAATAAGGATGTAAATATGAAAAGGGAACTTTATGTATTTTCAATATAATGATACGTGTATATGAACTAGTAAAACTATAGGTAGAGATTAGAAAATGAAAGTAGGACATGGCGTTTCAAGAGGAGAAAAGAACTAGGCCGTGTGTTTGATTTAGTAAAAAAACTGCATGCGGATGTTGTAAGACAAAATATAACTAAAGCTGGCGGGCCAGAGGCCAGTTGATATCTGCTGGATCTTTGTGCCCCGTTGTCGCCGTGGGCTGGGCCTGTTAAAAACAAAACCAAGCCTGGGTAGTCTACAGCCCAGTTGAAACTTTCTCGACCTAAAAAAACAATATACCTGCTCAATAAATGAGAGAATTCTGCAAGTACAGACTGATAACTGGGATGCAGCAGGTATATTGTTTTTTCATCATGATAATAAGTGCATGCACTTGTTTTGAAAAATATGGAGAACTGGGAATTCGAACGACAGGTGCTTATGCTACCCATCAAATAAAAATCAGGTGCCTGAAAATTCGTTTCGAAACAAAGATTCAGCTTTATATCCACGTCGACCCTCGGCATGATGGTTGGAAGCAAATCCCAAGTTCATACCAAAAGATCGTTAACAACAATACCAACTTGCGGACAACAAGGTAGTACAAGTACCAATACCAAACTAACTTATAATCTTTTTACTCGGCCCTAGTATTCGTTTTGTAGAAAATTTTGCAGAGGACCAGCTCCTGCTCCATCACTTGCTCCAGGTCCCCGAGGTGGTACTGGTGCATCACCAAGTTGGTCCTCTGCTGGTCGAAGTTCTTGTTGGTGTGCAGCACCAGACCCTTTTTGTTGCCCATCTGCCGGCCATTGACCATCACCGGCAAGGTATTTCCAGTCTTGTGCCACATCGCGTGCATGCTGCACTCTGACTGTATCTTGCGACGCATCCACGTGCCCCTTTTGAATGCCTTGGAATTGCGCTGGAAGAAATGCTTGCTTAGGCCACTCAGTGTGATACCTGCAGTATTGTCGAATACAGGTTTTAGTGCATGTAGTTGGCATTTTCATAACATCTTTGGCATGTTGCACTCACTTGTTTCACTTTTTACTAACTGTCAAATTGTAATTGCTTCACTAGGTCTGCGTCTAAAAAAGAAAATAGAGCTATAAACAAAGGAATATGTTTGTAAGTAGACAACCGATCGGTGTCTTACCTGGAAGTTTCTCAGGATGCGTGTAGCATATGCCGTGCTCGCTGTCGATGGTTGGTATGAATAAATCGATGAGAGGGTGCGATCTAGCGCTGTCGGCACTCACTTTGGCCTCAAGGTGCTCGATCAACTCCTGATCCCTAGGATCGAACTTGACGCCTGCCGGCAGCACCGACCAATCTTTCTTGGAGTTGCATCGGTTAATTCCAGTTATATGGTACTCAATGTATGACCAATCGATTGTTTTAAGTGAATGATGAAAGATTTTGACAGATAAGTGGTAGTACTCCAAATCTGAAGTCCACAATACCCGAACATGCCGCCGGGATTCTTGTGTCACCTCACGCGTAGCGTGCTGTCACGTCAATTCAACGTGAGGACATGATGAATAATTTGACCGACATACAGCAAGTAGTACTGAGTACTTACTAGTCGTATTTAGTGTCACATTTTAACCATAGGTTTAACTAACAAAATGTTAATGCATGTCACCGAAAATTATTCCATTGGAAACTATATTCAAATACGAATAAAACGATATAATTTTTTGTGACATGCATTAACATTTATTTAGTGAAATTTATGGTCAAAAATTGACACAAATTATGAAGGGGACCAATACACCAGGAGGGTGGTAGTAGTACGAGTAGTGCAATATATGGTATAGAGGACTAGTACAAATTTAGAAATGGAGTAAGAAGTTACAAGGCTGTGCGACAGACTTTGTAGGCTACATGAGTAATACAAAATATAATTCCCATTGGACAACACTTTCACCAACAAGTACGCACTTGAAGCTTAACTAGTTCTTACGCAAGCTATTGTAGACACAGTTTTACCTATATATAGCTTCCGCACAGCATCTCCATCATCATTATTAGTATATCCACTAGTAGTATGATAGTTCAAAAGAGTTTTTGTTTTTCGTGGAAAATGAACTAGGGAGCTAGCAAAAACTAACTAGATCGGACTGGCGGATGTCGTTTATTTGCCACTTACATCCCTAGTTTCATCTTACCATTTTAATTTCTTTTTGGCTGATGCTGCTTCGAACCACTTAAATATAGCTTGCCATGCTCGGCAATAATTCGTATGTCGTTTACCATGTAAGCTTACTGCCTGGATCATGCGATAACTATCTCTTACTCATGTCCAGCGGAAACCTTTCAGGATGCCGTTCACACTAGGACACAATGTACAACCCCATAATCTATTTGTGGAAGCAGTGCGCCATCCATGTTACCAGATGGTAGCAGTTCAGAGGCAACACCGCCGGAGAGCAGTCTGAGCACAGATATTATAGTTCTCGAGGCTCTACTAGAGGCAGAAAGAGAAGGTGTGTCTGCCATGATTGAGGTAATCTTGATCTTGAGGATGGAAATTATGCAATTAGGTGCACGCATTATGCAAGCAACCCAAGAATTGGAGGAAGTAAGAATGTTGCATTTGAAGACGGAGGAGGTCCTGCTGTTTCTGCTATCTGAAGCCCAGGGTAATCCTAGTTCCTCTTTAGATACCAATTGAAATTGTCATTAGATTATTGTACTTGCATGTTATGTCATGTCTCTGAATGGATTATGTTGTAAGACCCACTATGTTGTCCATGTGTTGTAATGATCCAAATTTTTTAGGCAAGGTAATCCTCAGTACTTGTATGATTGACATAGGGTGAACTATTTTTCGTGTGAGCATATTGTATTGGACGAAATAACTGTTTGACTCAAAGTGTATCCAACCTACTGAATTCGAAGATCACGGCATTTCTAAATCATAATCATATATAAAGGTGGAATAGATCTTTGTTGTGGTTTTGAAGAAATAAATAACAAAACATAGAATTATGTGTGGATACTCGTAATCGAATACAAATTGGATTTGAATTTAGTTGCCAGGGCCCAGGGAAAACATTAATGCTATTTCCCAAGTTTTGAACGAAGTAGCTAAACACCCACTATCATTTGTGGGCTGCCCGAAGCAAGTGTTTGCAAGATGGAAATTATTGTCTACCCCTGACACTTGACATCCTTATCGACCGGATTTACACTGATGTCGATAGGGGTAGACTAGTAACTTTAATCAGACATGACACGACCGACTCTGAGCCCATTCAGACACGATGGGCGTCAAACGTAGGCGGCAAAACACATTTGATTCAAGGTCGTCCGAAAGACATGTGTATCCCTCCATTTCTCCCTTCATACACAGTGAGCAGCAAAACAAACTCTCCTCGTCCGAAATCAATGTAGGCAAATATTTAAATAAGGGCAGATGTGTAACTTCCCTCAAATGTGACACAACCGCCCTACTTGTCAGCCCCATTCATACACTGTGGGCGCCAACCGTTGGCGGCAAAACACCCTCTCCTCGCCCGAAATCGCTACCGGCAAATATTTGGGAGATGCGAGATTACCGTCCTATCCCCATCTGACGTGATGTCTGAAATTTTAAACGGGGGATAAGTTCGTAACTTTCCCACATTTCAGACAAGCGCGTCCCAAAGTTTGAGACCCCCTCCCCCTCCATTTCCCAATTCATACACTATCGGCGCCACGACAACCTCCCCACTATGGCCAGCCTCCTCCATCCGCCACCCCATCCTCCACCTTGCCGGAGCAACTACCCCTACACCGTCATCCACTGCAAGAGATGGACGTCTCTCATCCATAGCGGCGGACCAGGATCCTTTCATCACGTCCTCTCGCTTCATCGGCGCCGTCGTCCACCTTGTCGTTGCCGCTCCTACGACCGCCTCATCCACGGCAACATGATTTATCCCCTGACTCGGCTGTCTACTGTCTAAAGTCTTCTTCCCCGCCGCCGACAGCCATCGCACCCGCAACACCCTCAACGTATCAATAGGGGCCTACACGGCGTCGCAAGAGACGTGGTACTCTTCCATATCTGCTTAAGTTATTGATCTCACCTGGAAAATAGATCGTAAATTGTTTACTGTATTTTTCTTGTCTGTACCAAATCATAGTGGCTAGTTGAAAGCAAACATTGGTTGCAAAGTAGCTTTATCCAGTTTGCACCTTCAGATCTGCCATGGTACGATCACTATACTCGTAGAGCTTATGGTTTCCCTCCTTTACATTCACTACCATCATCATAGGTGCTTCATGTCGTGCTAGCACTACTCCTCAAGACCTCAACCCATCAAGCGAAACAACATGCTACTCATAATTCCAAAGCTTAGGTGTTGAAATACGAATATGATATGATGCTCATATCACTAAAACAAAGAACATTTAATTGGTCACCTAATGTTCCTATATTCTTTTCGAAAAGCATGTGCGCCACCCACTGGTCCAGCTAGTTCCACTTTCCTGATTTTACTCTTGATGCTTAGGGTTTTCCCCTTTTATCTACTCTACTATGATCTGTGTAGGTGATTTCTGTCGTACTAGCATCACTCCACCCTTCAAGCTAAACAATACAACACTCAAAATTCCAAAGCTTAGTTGTTTAAATATGATTGTTATATGATAGTGATATTAGTTAACAGACACATTTGATTTATTAGCTAAAGGTCCCACTTGAGTTTCCAAATGCATGTCCCGACATATAGAGAGATAGCAGAATTGCATTTATTTGTCACTTGTTGACTGTACTTTCTTGTCCATACCAAATTTTAGTTGTTATTTCAGACCAAACATCGGTTGCTAACTACCCTTTGCGCAGTTTGCAGCTTTAGATCTGC